>NW_028248126.1:0-73767 GCF_964263255.1 Lissotriton vulgaris | reverse complement strand
GTATATATATATATATATATATATATATATATATATATATATATATATATCCAACCACACGAGTCGCTGTGGAACCCTGCCGCTTTTCAAAGGCGGGCCTCGAACGGGATAGCGAATCCCACAAACATCCAACCAATACTTCTCCGGTAAGGAAAAAGGAGTCCGGGCCACTTTGAAGTGCAAAGCGTGTTTATTTAGATGGCTTTCTCGACGCGTTTCGCAGTAACTACTGCTTTTTCACGAGACCGAACCAACCAGGAAGTGCAGGTTAAATACAGTCACATGTAACAGTCACATGGTATTACCATCATACACATGGAAAACAGACTACCAATCAATTCTCGGGCTGTGTCCAAAGTAAACATTCGTTGTGCAAAAGAAGAAACATAATGATCATCACAAATTAAATAAAGTAAAGTGCACAATGCAGTTCAAGGATTCATACAACCCCTTGGTATCGTAGAGGTAATTTCAGTGTTTGAATACCAAATGGTCTCAAGGCGCCCCTGAGTATGGTCGCAATGTAAAGTGTAGCCCAGGTGGGCGTGTCAAATTAATGCGTAGTGATCGCAAGAGGCGGTGCTGTCTAAATCCATGCATTTGGCACAAAGCAGCCGTGAATGAAACGGGATTGCGCCCAAGTGGGCAAAAACAGTCCCTGTGCAATATCAGAATTAATGCGTAGTGATTGCAAGGGGCGGAGGTTTCTAAATCCATGCATTTGGCACGAAGTAGTCGTGAATTAAATTCATTCATACTGGCTGAAACGGGATTGCGCCCAAGTGGGCAAAAATAGTCCCTTGTGCAGTATCACAGTGAAGTCCATTCATACAATTCATGCTCTTCCAAGGTTTAAATTCTGGACAGATTCCCGGCAATTCTGTAAACAAAGTGAGAGACATGCGGTGAGTGACAGTTCTAAAGTGACAAATTAAAAACACAGAATTGGTTAAAAAACGGCAGACATATACACAGGCAAGTATCGCATGTTAACCTAAATGTACATTCAACTCCTCATGAAGATTATGGCCATTAGGTTGGGTTGTCCTATACTTAATGATCAGTCTGGATTCCAGCCTTCTCATCTCTTTAATACGGTCTCCCCCTCGTTCTCTTACAGGGACTGTTTCCAGGACACAGAACGAAAGTAAATTGGCATTACTTTTGTGGTGTGTGGCGAAATGCCTGGCAATGGGATATTGCTTATCCCCATTTGTTATAGCTCGCATGTGTTCGAGCACCCTTTTCTTTGCTTGATGTTTAGAACTGCCAATGTAATGCAGTTGACAGGGGCATTTCAGTGCATATACCACATGGTCAGTTAGACAGGTAACATGTTTGGTAATTTTGAACCTGTTGGTGTCTTTAGACAGTTGAATTTCCTTTATGTTTTTGCTGTTGCGACAGGCTTTACACCTGCCGCAAACGTAAAAACCTTGTACTGGATTTCTCTGTTTGATCATCTTGGGTAACAGAGTCGAACAGAGAAGATCCTTAAGGGATTTAGGTCTTCTGAATGTTAGTTTGGGATGTTCAGCAATTCCTGGAGCTAGATCCTTATCAAGTTTTAAGATGCCCCAGTATTTGCTTAAAGCTTTCCTCACCATCTTTGAATCACAGTTGTAGTCAGTGATAAATCTACTGACATTATCCCTGATAGACTGGCTCTCAGAGGTATTAGGGATGAGAATGCCAGTTCTGTCTTTCTCTTTGACTGAGGCCAGAGCCCTGGATATGCATTTATGGCCATATCCTCGTTCTCTGAACCTTTTACTCATAATGATAGCCTCTTTGTTGAAGTCTTGTTCATCAGAGCAGTTCCTTTTCGCCCTAAGAAATTCCCCTACTGGGATAGAGTTGATGAGGTTGGTAGGGTGACAGCTATCCGCGTGTAATAGGCTATTTCCAGCCGTGGTTTTGCGGAATAGGGTCGTGGTAAGGATATTATTCCTATTCTCAACCCTGACGTCAAGGAATTCAATAGTGGTTGGGTCAGTGCTGCAGGTGAAACTAAGATTGAACTCATTGGAGTTCAAGACTTTGACGAAATCAATCGCCTCCTGCTGGCTGCCCTTCCACACGACGAAAATATCGTCTATGTAGCGCAGCCAGCAGGCGACTTTGGTGAGGAACGCTGGGGACTGATATACCACCGTTTCTTCCCAAAGTCCCAGGTACAGACAGGCAAAGCTCGGCGCAAAACAAGTCCCCATCGCTGTGCCAAGCAGCTGATGGTAGACTGTTTCATTGAATAAAAAGAAGTTTTTTGTCAGGCAAGTGAGTGCCATGTCGAGAATCATCTCGGTGTGAAGGAGATATGAAATGGACCGAGCTTTAAGGAAATGTCTGCATGCCTCAATCCCTTGGTGGTGGGGTATACAGGTGTAAAGGCTATTTACGTCAAGTGTCATAAACAGCCATTCGGGGTTCCAGGGCATGTTATTAATTTTTTGCAGGAAATGGCCAGAGTCTCTGAGATAGGATGGTAAGTTCAGCACTAAAGGTTGGAGGAAGAAGTCAACATATCTAGAAGTGTTCTCCCAACAACTGCCCCTGGAAGATACGATCGGTCTGCCAGGGGGATTGGATATGTTTTTGTGGACTTTAGGTAGGAGATACAGGGCGGGCAGTTTGGGGTGTCTGTTGAGGATAAAGTTAAATTCCTCTTTACTGATAAGCTTTTTTTCTTTCCAGTCATTGAGCTGTTCAGTATATTTCGCAACACAGGTCGTATATGTTGCCCTGTTGCTTTTTTCGTATTTTGTACAATCACTTAGCTGGGACAGGCCCTCATTAACATACATATCACGGGGTAACACCACCATGTTGCCCCCTTTGTCAGATTTCTTGATGACAATAGATTTGTCATCACTCAACGATTTGATAGCCTGAAATTGCAATTTTGATAGGTTTAGCCTGGCATAATTATTGGACCTAGATAGTTTATCAAACTCTTTGACCATGGCTTTTTCAAAAATATCTATGGACTCATTGGCGATTTGCGGCATAAACACAGATTTGGGTCTGAAGCCAGTGATAGCCTGAAAACCAACATTCACATCATCGGGAATCACATTAAATGATGGATCTTCGAGCGTGTCCAAGTCTCCTCCCAGTTCATGTAGCAGATGTAGCATTTCCACATCATGGCCTGTGATACTGGTGGGTACTTGTGCAGTCTCGCGAGCCTCAGAGGAGAGTTTTGTAGCGTGCCACTTCTTAAGGCGCAACTTACGTGTGAAGTAAAAGAGGTCAATGCGACTTTGGGTATAGTCAAAGGAGGATGTGGGGCAGAAAGATAATCCTAGGGAAAGTACCTCTTTCTCAGCCGTGTTCAGCTCCCGGGTGGACAGGTTGATGATGGTATTGGACTCCATTATTTTCCTCTTCTCTGGCCCCTTGTTCTGGATCCCACCGGGCTTGATATGTTGCTGTTGTTCATGTTTAGATTGGTTCTTCCGGCGCCTTTCCCGCCTTGACCTCGTCCTTTTCCTCCTCCGGATGGCTTGTTTTGCCCAGTGAGTCTTCCCTGGGCCACCATGTTGAATTCCATTAAAATTTTCTCTTTTGGGCTCATAAGCTCAGGATTGCGTGTTGGTAAAGTGCTTGCCCCAATTGAAGTTGTAGCTGGTTCCCTTGTATCTCCATGATCTTTGTTTGTTATGGCAATTGCTTCGTTGGGGGCAGACGGAGGTGTACACTCCTGTGTAGTTTTGGATCGCAAGTGATCGTATCTTTTTGCAAAAGTCCACACTTGGCCGCGCTCATAGTCATTGCGGTCATGTATGAATTTAGTTTCTTTTTTCTCACGAATTTCTTTTTCCAATTTTTCAAGTTTGATTTCAAATTTTGCCATTTCACTCTCAAAATCACTCTCGTTTTCGTAGAGGCTTTTCAGCTGGTTTGTAATGGCCTCTATCTCTGAAGCCAATTTTTCGCAGTGTTTATTTGCGTATTTCACCAAAATCTTGAGCATTCTCAGAGAGCATTCGTGGCTATTCCCCGCCCATTCTTCCACCATATCCGGGTCCGGGTCTGCAAGGGTGGGCATAGTATAGATTCTCAGCCCCCTCGGTACTCTGTCTACTTCAATATACTTTTGTAATGTGGTTGCTTCCCACCACTTACTTTGTTCTGCCACCAAAAGTTTCCATAAGGTGTTCCATAGGTTCTGCTTGTTTGGGCCAATACCTCTCTGATTTACGTTCTCAGCGGTATCTCTGGAGGTTGATGAATCCAGATCGGTGAACATGCGGCTTGCTGCTTCATTCCGCCGCTGGTTCCTACCGGAAGCCATAGTAGGTACAGTTTAGGTGTATGCGGGAAATGTGACCTTCCGCCCGTTTTGCATTCGAGACACACTCGCGTCCAGGTATGCGCAATGTGTGTCTAGCCTTAAGCCCCTTCGGAACAGCGCTGTACTTACCATCCTATCTCAGAGACTCTGGCCATTTCCTGCAAAAAATTAATAACATGCCCTGGAACCCCGAATGGCTGTTTATGACACTTGACGTAAATAGCCTTTACACCTGTATACCCCACCACCAAGGGATTGAGGCATGCAGACATTTCCTTAAAGCTCGGTCCATTTCATATCTCCTTCACACCGAGATGATTCTCGACATGGCACTCACTTGCCTGACAAAAAACTTCTTTTTATTCAATGAAACAGTCTACCATCAGCTGCTTGGCACAGCGATGGGGACTTGTTTTGCGCCGAGCTTTGCCTGTCTGTACCTGGGACTTTGGGAAGAAACGGTGGTATATCAGTCCCCAGCGTTCCTCACCAAAGTCGCCTGCTGGCTGCGCTACATAGACGATATTTTTGTCGTGTGGAAGGGCAGCCAGCAGGAGGCGATTGATTTCGTCAAAGTCTTGAACTCCAATGAGTTCAATCTTAGTTTCACCTGCAGCACTGACCCAACCACTATTGAATTCCTTGACGTCAGGGTTGAGAATAGGAATAATATCCTTACCACGACCCTATTCCGCAAAACCACGGCTGGAAATAGCCTATTACACGCGGATAGCTGTCACCCTACCAACCTCATCAACTCTATCCCAGTAGGGGAATTCCTTAGGGTGAAAAGGAACTGCTCTGATGAACAAGACTTCAACAAAGAGGCTATCATTATGAGTAAAAGGTTCAGAGAACGAGGATATGGCCATAAATGCATATCCAGGGCTCTGGCCTCAGTCAAAGAGAAAGACAGAACTGGCATTCTCATCCCTAATACCTCTGAGAGCCAGTCTAACAGGGATAATGTCAGTAGATTTATCACTGACTACAACTGTGATTCAAAGATGGTGAGGAAAGCTTTAAGCAAATACTGGGGCATCTTAAAACTTGATAAGGATCTAGCTCCAGGAATTGCTGAACATCCCAAACTAACATTCAGAAGACCTAAATCCCTTAAGGATCTTCTCTGTTCGACTCTGTTACCCAAGATGATCAAACAGAGAAATCCAGTACAAGGTTTTTACGTTTGCGGCAGGTGTAAAGCCTGTCGCAACAGCAAAAACATAAAGGAAATTCAACTGTCTAAAGACACCAACAGGTTCAAAATTACCAAACATGTTACCTGTCTAACTGACCATGTGGTATATGCACTGAAATGCCCCTGTCAACTGCATTACATTGGCAGTTCTAAACATCAAGCAAAGAAAAGGGTGCTTGAACACATGCGAGCTATAACAAATGGGGATAAGCAATATCCCATTGCCAGGCATTTCGCCACACACCACAAAAGTAATGCCAATTTACTTTCGTTCTGTGTCCTGGAAACAGTCCCTGTAAGAGAACGAGGGGGAGACCGTATTAAAGAGATGAGAAGGCTGGAATCCAGACTGATCATTAAGTATAGGACAACCCAACCTAATGGCCATAATCTTCATGAGGAGTTGAATGTACATTTAGGTTAACATGCGATACTTGCCTGTGTATATGTCTGCCGTTTTTTAACCAATTCTGTGTTTTTAATTTGTCACTTTAGAACTGTCACTCACCGCATGTCTCTCACTTTGTTTACAGAATTGCCGGGAATCTGTCCAGAATTTAAACCTTGGAAGAGCATGAATTGTATGAATGGACTTCACTGTGATACTGCACAAGGGACTATTTTTGCCCACTTGGGCGCAATCCCGTTTCAGCCAGTATGAATGAATTTAATTCACGGCTACTTCGTGCCAAATGCATGGATTTAGAAACCTCCGCCCCTTGCAATCACTACGCATTAATTCTGATATTGCACAGGGACTGTTTTTGCCCACTTGGGCGCAATCCCGTTTCATTCACGGCTGCTTTGTGCCAAATGCATGGATTTAGACAGCACCGCCTCTTGCGATCACTACGCATTAATTTGACACGCCCACCTGGGCTACACTTTACATTGCGACCATACTCAGGGGCGCCTTGAGACCATTTGGTATTCAAACACTGAAATTACCTCTACGATACCAAGGGGTTGTATGAATCCTTGAACTGCATTGTGCACTTTACTTTATTTAATTTGTGATGATCATTATGTTTCTTCTTTTGCACAACGAATGTTTACTTTGGACACAGCCCGAGAATTGATTGGTAGTCTGTTTTCCATGTGTATGATGGTAATACCATGTGACTGTTACATGTGACTGTATTTAACCTGCACTTCCTGGTTGGTTCGGTCTCGTGAAAAAGCAGTAGTTACTGCGAAACGCGTCGAGAAAGCCATCTAAATAAACACGCTTTGCACTTCAAAGTGGCCCGGACTCCTTTTTCCTTACCGGAGAAGTATTGGTTGGATATATATATATATATATATATATATATATATATATATATATATATATATATATATATATATATATATATACACATATATATATATATATATATATATATATATATATATATATATATATATATATATATACATATATATATATATCAGGCTCACATCCTTCGCATCAGCGCCGGGACACCAAGACAACGGTGCATTCCAGGGGCAAAGGTAACCCTGTGTACAAATTGTGGTTCACAGCCCGTAGCCAAGGCTACGCGAATGCACTCTCCTCGATAAAAAACGATCACTCCAAATCCATTTTGCGCATTCCAGTTAGATTTATTTTCTCAAATGCAGCATCGTGATTTCAAACACGGAACAAACCCAACGCGTTTCGGCGAAACACTCGCCTTGGTCACGGGTGATTCCATTGACAGTGCTCAGACAATAAATAAAGTTACACGTGATAAGTGGTCAAAATAAACAAAGGACTCAAGCCCATATTGCCGTGGCCATCTTGGAGTGGAGTACAATGTTGTTTCTATCTATGGCCCGCTCCAAAGTATTGTGAAAGCTACAATCAAACCAATACTAACATTTAAGGGAGAACATGGCAGATAACATTTGGATTTACTGATTACATTTTTCGTAACCGTTTCCATATGATATTTTATCCACCATAGTGAATTGGTACACAGAATAATTACCATATCCTAGTGGACGACATACATCATCAGGCAACAAAATGCTAGCGCTATGTGGAACATCGTAGCCACACTCAATCAAATTAAATTCATTTGAAAATATCATGAAAAACTCCAGTGAGCAATAATTTATGTTGGTGGCAATACTCCATATGCTGTCGTAGATTGTATTATCTGTGCCTGTTATACATTCCCCAGTGAGATTTGATAAAATAAGTCCACATGGTATCATCCAATTATCATCACCCCATTGGGGTTTCCTCCTGTACACCGCTACACTTCCATTACCTACAATTGAAGCACAAAAAACACAGAAAGTGGGCCAGTCAGAATTAATGTCTTCTATATAACATCCCATAAGGCCCTAGGTGGGTTATGAGTCTTAATCTTAGTGAAACAGAAAGTGAAACATAAAATTAAACATTTTTTAAATCAGCAGAAAGCACAAGGTTGACATTGGGCCTTAACAATTAATAACAACTAGAATAAACAGTCCTGACAAGATCTTTTGAGACAAAACCATCAGCTTGGAAAGTACCTTGGAAATCTTTCTGTCAGACACCCTATTCTTGGCTCTTAATCCCCTAAATGCCATTTAATTTTCTTCCTCAGAATTAAGACCTCTGGGCATAGGAGTATCCAACTCCAGACTGTATCTATTTTCCATTTGTCTTAATTTACGGATTTTGTCACCTCCTCTTTTCATGACCGGAAGCTTGTCAATTACGAAGAACTTCAACAAGTTTCTATTACTCCTGTGTAGTTCTTCGAAGTGACGAGCAATCGGTGAAGTTTGGTCTTTGTTGTTGATTGATCTCATATGTTCCAGGACACGTTTTTTTGCTGTGAACATAGTGCTCCCTACGTATTTTCTAGGACACGGGCACATCAACACATAAACACAATATTCGGATAAGCATGTAAGATGTTTATTAATGGTTTTCTCTATGGCTTCTACCGGGAAGAAGACTTTCTTGATGTTATTACTGTACCTGCATGCCTTGCATTTCATGCAGGTATAGAAGCCTTGGATGTCACTGCCTCTTACTGTATTTGTGCTCACTTCATTCCTGCTCACTTTGTCCTTTAAGGAGTGGGCCTTCCAATAGGTCATATTGGGATTGTCACCCAAAACATCCCTCAGGGTAGGTTCAGTCTTGAGAATGTTCCAATGGCGTTTAAGACTACTTTGTACCCGCCAAGATCTAGAGTGATACGTTGATATAAATGTTATCACATCATTTTTTGCTGCTCTCAAGTCTTTATTGGCAACTAATAGTGAAGAGTGGCTAATCTTGCTAGCTTTTTTCAGTGCTGCCTCTATGACAGAGGATTGATATCCCCTTTCAATGAAACGTTCCTTCATGCACTTGCTTTCACTCAGAAAGTCATGGTCTGTGCTGCAGTTCCTCCGAGCCCGGAGGAACTCACCAAAAGGAATGCTCCTTATCAAGGCTTTAGGATGTCCACTCTCCGCAGGCAATAGGGTATTCCCCGCAGTTTCTTTGCGATATAAGCTGGTGGTTAGCTTATTGCCAGATACTTTGACACATAGGTCAAGAAACACCATGGTGTGAGTATTCATTTGGCCCTCCAAGATAAGGTTCAGATCATTTCTGTTCAGGTCACCGATGAAGCTCTCTGCTTCATTCTGTGAACCCTCCCAGATGATGAACAGGTCATCTATGTAACGCAGCCACAGTTTAACATGGCTGCGGTACATCTGGTGAGTCTTCTCTACTTGCTGCTCCCAGCTCGCCATAAACAAGTTGGCGAAGCTGGGAGCAAAACAAGTTCCCATCGCTTTCCCTTGTCGTTGTCTATAATACACATCATTAAAGACAAAAAAGTTTTGCTCCAAACAAAACCTCATCATTTGGATGATCATCTCAGTGTGGCTGAGGTATGAGATTGATCTAGAGCTCAAAAATTTACGACAAGCCGTAATGCCATCCTGATGCCTAATTGATGTATAAAGACTGCATACATCAAGTGTGATGAGTATATAGTTGTCATGCCATTCAAAGTCAGTGAGTTTGTTGATAAAATCTCTACTATCTTTAAGATAGGAAGGAACTTTCTCAACAAAGGGTCGAAGAAAAAAGTCAATGTATCTTGACGTGTTCTCTAAAAGAGAACCAATCGAAGACACAATAGGCCTGCCCGGGGGGTTACTAGAGTTCTTATGTAGCTTGGGCAGTAAGTACAGCACTGCTATTTTAGGGTTGCGGTTCAATAGACAAGCATACTCATACCATTCAATGATACCACTTGAACGCCAGTTATTTAACGTCTCATAATAAGTACTATTGCTCTTTTCAATTGTCTGCAGGGAAGAGACTTCATAGCAATCTTTAACATTCAATTGTCTCATGCCCTCACTGATATAGTCTTCCACATCCATCAAAACCACATTCCCCCATTTTTCCGATTGCCGAATGACAATTGAGGGGTCACATTCCAACGATTTAACAGCTAGTCTTTCCAATTTACTCAAATTGTCATTCGACCAACATTTTTTCTTGGCCAAATCTTTAAAATCATTAATGACCAAAGTTTCAAATGTGTCAATGCTACAGGCAGGCAGCGTTGGATTAAAGGTGGATTTTGGCTTAAACGAATTTGGACAGTTAAGATCTATTTTATAGCCCAAAGATAGTGCGTCATTTGGAGTATTCTCTGGTGTGCCAAACTCCAAATCTTTCATTGCAATTAGAGTTTCCACCTCTTCAATGGTCTCACATGCCGGTTCAGTGCTAAAGACACTTGTAGCAGCATTTTTGACCTTGAGTTTGTTCCATTTGTGCAACCGCAATTTTCTAGTGAATTTGAACAGGTCTATTTGTTCCTGGGAGTAATTAAAATTAGCAGTGGGGCAAAAGGAAAGGCCAAATTGCAGTACATCATGTTCTATATTAGAAAGTATGTGAGAGGATAAATTTACCACATTATTTTGACCACTTATCACGTGTAACTTTATTTATTGTCTGAGCACTGTCAATGGAATCACCCGTGACCAAGGCGAGTGTTTCGCCGAAACGCGTTGGGTTTGTTCCGTGTTTGAAATCACGATGCTGCATTTGAGAAAATAAATCTTACTGGAATCTTCAAAATGGATTTGGAGTGATCGTTTTTTATCGAGGAGAGTGCATTCGTGTAGCGTTGGCTACGCGCTGTGAACCACTATATATATATATATATATATATATATATATATATATATATATATATATATATATATATATATATATATATATATATATATATATATATATATATATATATATATATATCTCCACACGTCGGTTCACAGTTCCCCGGCCACTGAGCGCTCGTTGTGGGTGCGTACCCTTTGACAGAACCACGCCATTAAATTTTGCCACACTTTCTTCCTTGGTTAGAAAAGAATACGGGCGCACTCTCTTTGGATTCCATAAATGGTATATTTTAATCTATTAAGCATGAAAAAGCATACGATCTACACGTTTCGATGCTATAAGCATCTTGCTCAGGATCAGCTTTCCGCAGTTTTTCAAACCATTTAAAGCATTCAAAATTGTATTACATCACTTCCTGTGTAGAAGTGCTAAGCATTGTGGATGTTGTGGTTTTTTTTATATAAAAAGAGTCTCTGGGTAAGGTTTATACCAGTCAGTTTATAGAAAATAATAACCCCTTATTTTCAGTTTATCGTCTTTCAGAGCTTCCAGTTCAAATCCCAATTTTTCATTGCTTCTTGGGTTTTTGGTTTTTGATTTTTTGATTCTTGGCGGATTCACACCATTTTCAAAATAATTCTCTTTTAGATCCCTCCAGTGGGATTTGTTCTCTTTTTTGTTAATTTCCTTCGCTTCGATAGGGTCATTAACATTTTAATTGTTCAGTTTTTCCTTTTTACTTTATTTTCTTTACATTTTGCCATTTTCCACTCTTTGGCTTGGTATCTTCCTTCTTAGATTTCTCATTGAAGAATGTCATTTATTGTCTTTTCAGAGATGAATGTATAACTCCTCCGATTATTTGAGGCCGTACGGACTTAAGGTTCTGAAGTTTATGATGTGGCATGACTCCTTTTGTCTTAGTGATTTCTCTCGGTCACCTCCTCGTATATGTTTTGGAATCGTTTCAATGCCAAAGAATTTCAGCTTTTTCCAATCTCTGTTGTGTGTCAGCTCCATGTGATTAGCAACCGCGTTTGCTCTGTCTTTATGTGTAGTTGCTCTGGCATGTTCCATTATGCGTTTTTCAATTCACCCTTTGTGCTGGCCACATACATGAGTGGGCAGGGACACTCTATTCCATAAACAGTGTACTCTGTTTTACAGGTGATTATTTGACGTATTTTCCACTTTTTGTTGTTAGGCATCTTTACATCCTTTGTCTGTTTTGCAATTTGACACATTTTGCATCCATGACACTTTACGAAACCCGTAGTTTTGAGCCAGTCCTTTTGCTTGTCCTTTTTTATTTTACAATGACTGTGGATTAGGTGGTCTTTCAGATTAGGTGCTCTTCGGTAAGTTATGGTTGGATGTTTTCCAACTATTTTTCCAACTGTCTCATCCAAATGCAGGATTTTCCAATTCTTTCTTAAGATGTGCATGGATTCTTTGCTGCCTTCGGAGTAATCCGTGATGAGTCTGATTGGCCCTTGTTCGTTTTCATCCATGTTTTCAGTTTGGCGTTTTAGGCATTCCGCTCTGGGTTTCACATTTGCCTTTTTCCAACAATTTTCCACATTTCCTTGATTGTACTTGCGGTTTTTGAATCTCCTTTTCGTTTGAGCACTGTGTTTTTGTCACTCAGTTTCTTCACTGCATATTCTTTTAATGCGGAGGAACTCCCCATAGGGGATGCTTGAAATTAGTGATCTTTGATGGAAACTTGTGGCTTCCAAGGTGGCGTTGGTTGCCGTAGATTTTCTGTGCAGGGTCGACTGAATTTGATTGTCCTTGATGTAGATGTGTGTGTCAAGGAAAGTTATTTCGTGGTTGTTAATCTCATATGTTAAGTTTAACCCTGCCATGCTTCCATTGAAGGTTTTATGATATGTTTCAAATTCCTCCGGAGATCCATCCCAAATGATGAATGCAATTATGTTACATAAGGTTTCAAAAAGTAATCAATGTAATTTGAGATTGGTTCCAGCAAGGAGCCCTTTGCATATAGAATGGGTCTGCCCGGGGGATTCTTTTGATCTTTATGTACCTTTGGCAGGAAATAAATCGTAGCTGTTATTGGGTAATTCACTGTCAAGTATTTTAGTTCGTGGTCATCAATTAGATTTTTCAATTTCCAATGTTTCAATTTTTCATCCAGTTTATTTTTCACCTCTGGCGTTGGGTTAGTTTTTAGTTTTTCATGGTATTTGGTGTTCTTCAGTTGACGGTGGGCTTCGATAATGAAGGCACTCTTTTCCCAAACCACTATATTTCCCCCTTTATCCGCCATCTTTATTTCAATTTGATCATTGTTTGTTAAGTTTCTTAACGCTTCTCGTTCCTCTAATGTTAGATTATCCTTATAGTTTGAACCTTTGATTTTATAGAGGTCTTGTATTACTGCTTCTTGAAAAATATCAACCTTATTTCCTGGAGGTAATTGGGGATAAAATTTCGATTTTGTTTTTTTCTTGCTGAGGCCAGCTTCTGTTTGTGTAATTACTTGACTTAGGGTTGTCTCATTCTCATCCATTACGTCTAGATTGATTAGCGTAGTGTATGCAGTGGCGTCCCTCGCTCTCATATCCGGGCTGGTTTCCTCATCTAGTTCTGGTTTTTTGTTTTTCATTTTGTTTTCCTCAAAGAATTTGGCCAACTTGATTTTCCTTATATATAGGTAGAAGTCTATTCTTGCTTGGGCCATATTCATTTTCTTTTTGGAGCAGAAGTTTATGCCTCTTTTTAGTAGTGAGATCTCTGTTTCTGTAATTGTTCTTTTTGACAGATTTATGATTTGCAGTTCGTTATTCTGTTACCAATTATGGACGATAATTGGTAAAGAACATAATGCAAGGATACGAACATTAAGTGGAATATATGTGCACAAATCGTCTTTTTGTGATTGAAAAATCCTATTTTGGTCAAATAAACTACATTTCCCAGAATTCCCGGAGTCTGTTTTACCGCCGGAATAAATTACGCCGACCCAGAAACACTAACACGGCGTTCGAATCTATGCCTGAAGGAGACTCCACGCATCGATTATAAGGTAGGAGCATGTCAAAATCTCGCTCTTCCCTCGCGGCTAAACCTCGCTCCCCCCGCGGTCATTCCGTTCAATCGACCCGAATCTATTGGACTAAATATCTGGGCGATACTTGTAATAACCGAACACCCGCTCAGTACACCAAGAGGGTTCTTTTACCAAATGCACTGAACGTGATTCCACGGACATTGAGCAGACAAAAAACTACTATAAATGCCGACTAAGAGTTCGCGCTTGTGCGGTTCAGAACAATGTTAATCAACACAATCATACAACGCAAATGGATATCGAGTTAGTTTAAACATACAACCACCGGGGTTATAGCACACATTCCAACATGATGACGATTTGTTTCTGCATAAGAGTGCCAACTTAGCCTCCAATTTCATTCTCTTATAGATGTGTTAATATGGGCAACTTCGAAATATCCATCTCTTCCCAAATTAAACTGGAAAACTATTGAGTCAGTAAGCCTGACGATTTGGAAACCATATTTACAAGTGTCCTCTTTCGACAACAGTGAGTATGCACACCTTTTGTGTTTTAGACCACATGTAACAGTCAAACTTTGTTACATTAGGTTGACAGTCTATCCACTTCATTTTTTCACAGATTTTTCACGGACAAGACATCACAAGTTTATCAGGTATCTTTAGCGTGTCACTGATACAGAACATTAAGTTGAGTTTCGCTCACAAAATGCAGTGAAAGAATGTTGTTCTCAATTTTTATGTTTTGCAGATTGATTTCATATATGGTCCTGAGGAGAATCCCACCATTCTTAGGGATTCGAAACGCGTCAACCTTTTCTCTGTTGTTTTGTTTTAGGCCAATCATCTGAAAATTGATTATTTGAAATGTCTGATGGCTTAATGTGTTATACAGTGTTTTACTAAGAAATATGTCATATAAGTCTGTTATTTCTTGTGTTTTTCCCCTAGAAACAAAAAAATAGTATAGGGTGATTTCGAACTTTTTACACACTCTTTTTTCTTTCTCACCTCACTTTTCCTTCTTGGATGTATGCTGTATGAAATGTTGTATGAAATGGTTGAGTGAATTGTGATTTGATTGATTTATGTCATTTCTTTTGGCATTCACACTTTTTCTTCACTCTTCTTGTAAATATATTATACACAGTTTTTACTATTTGGAGCTCTTTTCCCATTGTCCGATAATGAAATAAAGGTGTTTTGACTGAAAGAAATTGGTCAAACACTAAAAATCTTTGATTATAAAAGAATTCATTCCAAAATTAAAATAAAGAATTATTTTTGAGACTTGATGTATTAGCACAGCCATGAGTGCTTCTACTTTAATTAAAGATCTCCAGCCCCAGTGTGTGTGGCCGCTCGCCCGGCCTCCTAGAATCTGTAGTACCACTTAATATCACTCTATATATATTTATCCTCATGCTGTACTCTCAGTCAGCACACAGCACACCATGGACACAAGTTCTTTGCAACGTGTTACTATGTTCCTCCGAGCACTCAATCAAATATCAAAGAGTCTTTATATAGTTTTCACTATTCCTTTTAATGTTCAATCTTCCTTCAAATTCAAATCCAGTTTCATCAAACGATAACTCGCAGCCAACAAGTGTTTCGTCAAGTCCGTGTAGGACAAATTGACTTCTTCAGGGCTGCAACCCAAATGCTTAGAATCAGTCTTAATTCACAAAATTTAAAATTGCAAAATAAACCATTTTATGCACTTTTTAACGTAAAGTGGAAATTCACTTGAAAATTATTTCTTGACCTTAACCAAGGTCTAGTGTACAGTTGCAAGTGCTAGTACAATCGATTTCACAAAAGAAGGAACATATGTACCAAAACCGTGATCTTCACAACACTTGGTATGAACCAATTACATTTCAAAGCATCACCAACTCTAATTTCATACGAGTCAAAAGTATAGGGTATAGGGCTGTGGTCCCCGATAACACCCATAGGTAACAGGTTCAGGAACTATAATATAAATCACTAGTCAATAACTCACCTATTGTAAGATAGATGTATAGACTATGAATGTCAACACGTAATATACTTAATAGATACTAGACATCGTCCCTTCAGTAGTTTGCCTCGTATGTGCCATTACTATTTAGGTGCTAATTATAAAACGATAAACATGAATGACATGGACCGATTAATTATGAATCAAGAATAAGATCGAAATATATGCGCAAGGTCGCAATATACATATTGCCAATATCCCATTAGGATTTGACAGCAATGTTATCTTAATACAAGACAATATCCAGATTAAGGATCTATAGTCCCCAAATTGTGCCCACTACAATATGGCGGGAACGCGAGTTTATAGTTTATTCGCCGGGTTAGTAACTATAGTAGACATTACAAGATGGCGCCCGTGCGAATAGCTATAAAAGGACATTTCAAGATGGCGCCCGTGCAGAACGCCAAAGTCGGAACGCTCCAGACTTACAAACGGTGAGTACGGTGAACTTGTTGGAACTGTATGGGATTTATTAGTTAAGGTTTGAACTTCATAAGTGTATCCTCTCTTTACACTAGACACGGACACTTGCGATTGAAGGAACCATTAGAAGATGAAAAATATGGGCACACACCAATACTAATGCGAAAGGTGAGACCTGCACAGTGGATATGTTTAGCCGGCTGTCCACACTTTATAGGATCTGGTTATAAGCTGTCATACGTTTAACGAACAGTACTGACAGCGATGTTAATTTACTTTAGGAACTTACTCGACCCATGCCCAGACTTGGATGCTATTTAACTTGAAACGGAAGATTATGGGAATACTTATACGCGTATGAAATTTACCAAAAAGTCACTTCACAAATTGGTGAGTGGAATAATCGGTCCATTTATATTATACCTGATTGGATCAGACTTGCATTTGTTACTATTGGAGCTATCAAGCATTGATAGCACCATTTATTAATTTCATTTATAGGAATTGGCACATACGAGGCAAACTACTGAAGGGACGATGTCTAGTATCTATTAAGTATATTACGTGTTGACATTCATAGTCTATACATCTATCTTACAATAGGTGAGTTATTGACTAGTGATTTATATTATAGTTCATGAACCTGTTACCTATGGGTGTTATCGGGGACCACAGCCCTATACCCTATACTTTTGACTCGTATGAAATTAGAGTTGGTGATGCTTTGAAATGTAATTGGTTCATACCAAGTGTTGTGAAGATCACGGTTTTGGTACATATGTTCCTTCTTTTGTGAAATCGATTGTACTAACACTTGCAACTGTACACTAGACCTTGGTTAAGGTAAAGAAATAATTTTCAAGTGAATTTCCACTTTACGTTAAAAAGTGCATAAAATGGTTTATTTTGCAATTTTAAATTTTGTGAATTAAGACTGATTCTAAGCATTTGGGTTGCAGCCCTGAAGAAGTCAATTTGTCCTACACGGACTTGACGAAACACGTGTTGGCTGCGAGTTATCGTTTGATGAAACTGGATTTGAATTTGAAGGAAGATTGAACATTAAAAGGAATAGTGAAAACTATATAAAGACTCTTTGATATTTGATTGAGTGCACGGAGGAACACAGTAACTGTTTGGACCTTTGGTTTGTCTTGGAGGCTGTGGTAACCAGCCCCCCACCTCTTCCTGAGCACCATTTCCACATATTGTTTGACTACTTATACCTGGACTTTTTGCTGTGCGCTCTTATAAACCGTTACCACTGTTTGCTGTATTCTTTGCAACGTTGTAGTTTTATTTTTCAATTGGCATCTCTATGCCTTTCAGGGCCAGACACCCCTTAATTACACGGCCTCTGGCCCTGAAACACGTAGAGCTGCCAACAGAAGTATAGAACCACCACTTTGCAAAGGACTTGTGTTTATGGTGTGCTGTGTGTTGTCTGAGAGTACAGCAGGAGGATAAATAATTAGGGATTTGCCATCCCGCCGTGAAACGTCGTCGCTGGAGGCTCGGGTAAGACGAAAGCGCTTTGCTGTGGCTATATATATATATATATTACCTACTGGCGATAGCCAGTAGGTATATATAGTTAGGATTTTTTCTCTATGGGATTTTTGAAAATTCTATGTCTAATAACTTTGGCGTTTGTGGACGGAATTGGCTGAAATTTTCAGGAAAATGGCACATTTTGTTTCTGAGCAGCCCCTGAAAATTTGGGAGGGGTTCGTCAAGGGGGGCCGAGAAAAAAGGGGGGTCCCAAAACGCGTTTTTCCCATGTTAATTTCCATAGGGCGGTTGGCCTCACTTTTAGCTCGAACGGCTGAATGGATTTGCACGAAACTTGGCAAAATTGTAGGGACTGTTAGCCCGATGTGCCTTTGCTAGGTCTCAATATATGTGCTCCAGTGGATTTTGAGAAATTAACGTTCAAAACAAGATATATATCTGTAACAGCGCTCCGGTTTGCGTACTTTTCGCGTAACGGAGCTTTGCGAAGCGAAGCTGATTGGCTCTCCGGTGTCTGTCAACATTCTAAACAGTCCGGAGCGGCCGCCATCTTGTCTCTCGGTAGGATCGAGAGACAAGAGGAGGCCAAAACAAAGGGGGAAATGAAGGAAAGGGGGCAAGGTAGACTCCTTCTTACCCCCTAGGATTGATGAGGGGGATATTATAGAGCCACGCGGGGCAAAAAAACAAAAACAAAATTCAGATTTTTCCGCCGTAGAGACGCGTCTTGGTACGCGAACCGGGCAGCTAACCGGGCAGCTAACCGGGCAGCTAACCGGGCAGCTAACCGGCAGCGTAACGGGAGTCTGAGGAGTAGCTGATTGGCTGTCAACATTGTAAACAGTCCGGAGCGGCTGCCATCTTGTCTCTCTGTAGGATCGAGAGACAAGAGGTGGTGAAAAACGAAGGGGGAAATGAAGGAAAGGGGGCAAGGTAGACCTCTCCTGACCCCCTAGTATTGATAAGGGGGATATTAAAGTGCCCCACGGGGCAAAAAAAAATTCGATTTTTCGCCGTAGAGGCCCGTCCTGGTACGCGAACCGGGCAGCTAACTGGGCAGCTAACCGGCAGCGTAACGGGAGTCTGAGGAGAAGCTGATTGGCTGTTAACATTGTAAACAGTCCGGAGCGGCCGCCAACTTGTCTCTCGGTGGGATCGAGAGACAAGAGGTGGAAAAAAAAAGGTGTAAATGAAGGAAAGGGGTAAGGTAGACCCCTCCTGAACCCCTAGGATTGATGAGGGGGCTATTAAAGTTCCCCAAGGGGCAAAAAAAACGGGCAGCTAACCGGCAGCGTAACGGGAGTCTGATATATTGTGTTTTTGGAGCGTTTGTTTGCATACCGGGTAGCGTTCCGGTAAGCGTAACAAGGGGAAAATCAAGAGAAACAGTAAAATAAAATTTAAAGGAGTAGATTTTCACCAAACTTGGCAAAATTGTAGGGACTGTTTGTTTGATGTGCCTTTGCAAGGCCTCAAGATATGTGCACGTGTGGATTTTGTCTAATTAAGGTTAAAAAAATATATATATATCTGTAAGCGTGCTCCGGCGCGCTTACGTTACGGGTTTTGTTTGCGCTGCAGAGACGATACGTCACGGTTATGCAATGCGTCATGAGGCGTCTCACGGGCTATGTGATACGTCACGTAATAAAGAATATATTTTACAGCTATAGATATTAGCTTTTAAAAAACCAATGAAATTCACTGAAAAAACCATAGGTTATAGACCATATATAGTTAGGAATTTGCATTTACAAAACCTTGAAAATTCACTGAAAAAACCATAGGTTATAGACCATATATAGTTAGGGATTAGCATTTACAAAACCTTATTTTACTTGCACAAAGCCATTGAAATTCCATATATAGTTAGTTGCACTAACTATATATCGCGCACCCGCAATCCACTGCTAATGATGTCACATATTACATCATTCATGACATGGTCAGTGACATCACTGATGACATCACTGATGACATCTCAAATGACATCACTGATGACATCACTGATGACATCTCAAATGACATCACTGATCACATCACTGATGATATCATTTATGTGATAATACAATGAACATCTTCAGACTCTAATATAACCTTAGATACAATCAGTATAAACAGACACTCACAGACTGTCACTTATCCATGGAGTTACTCACACACCTAGTCAGTTATGCAAACAATCAATCACACCTCCATTTCCTCAACTATACAGTTATACACACCTTACTTATTCAAACATATACTAACACATATTTACTGTCTTATACAATCCCTGATACAGGTTCACAATGATCCACACAGCCCCTCACACATTCACTGGCTCTTATGCACAGTTATTTATATATGTCAACTCTCACATGGACTGTGTTTTACATATGTACTTACTTTGACATGTAGCACTGAGATATCCATTCACTAACCAATACAATCAAGCACACAGTCAACTATCCATACAGCTGTTTCCACATGCACTTTTGAACCCATACATTTAGTGAATCAACTGCTCACACATCTATGCACAGAGTCATACACCTCCCAGCCACCCACACACATATTCAGTCTCCCATACAAATACTTGGGCAACCATTCAATAACCCATATAGTTACACATATAGCTACTGATTTAAACATGCAGCAGTTTTCAGAACAACATATATAATGATGCACAAATTAAGACAGTTTAGTCACTAACCCATGCACTCAGTGAGACACATTTAATCATTCTCTCATACAGTCAGTCATGCACCTACTAAATCCTTCATCCAGACACTTATACATCCACTCATTTTTCAATATGTAAGACATATTTTAACTTTACAGAAACATACAGTCACTGGGTGTTGTCATCAGTGATGTC
This sequence comes from Lissotriton vulgaris, assembly GCF_964263255.1. Taxonomy (NCBI): domain Eukaryota; kingdom Metazoa; phylum Chordata; class Amphibia; order Caudata; family Salamandridae; genus Lissotriton; species Lissotriton vulgaris. The sequence continues at coordinate 53,278 of NW_028248126.1, read as the reverse complement.
ATCAGTGATGTCATTTGAGATGTCATCAGTGATGTCATCAGTGATGTCACTGACCATGTCATGAATGATGTAATATGTGACATCATTAGCAGTGGATTGTGGGTGCGCGATATATAGTTAGTGCAACTAACTATATATGGAATTTCAATGGTTTTGTGCAAGTAAAATAAGGTTTTGTAAATGCTAATCCCTAACTATATATGGTCTATAACCTATGGTTTTTTCAGTGAATATATATATATATATATATATATATATATATATATATATATATATATATATATATATATATATATATATATATATATATATGTATATATATATATATCACAGCTCGAAATCCTTTACTGCAGTAAAGTACGGACCGCACTCGGTTATTTGGGATTTTACAAATCAGTTGCAATGTTATTCATCGTCTCCAACCACAAGAAAAACAGGACGTGTTTCGGCATCTCGCCTTTGTCAACTGTTGCTCATAGATTATGTTCACAGTTAATTAAATAAAGTTGCACCATGATGTCACGTCCTCTGGGTCAATAAACCTAAAAGAAGGACCACAATTCATTAATTTTTTTCACGACTGCCATTTTACAGTGTGTTTTCAGTTAATCCACTTTATACACCTTTATTGTAAGACGCCTTTTAAACAAAAGGTATTAAGCCCTGGATGGGCATTTGATTACCAAGCATATTACACCAATCAATCATATATTTACACAATTCATTCAGGTCAACATTCTATGCAATCAATTTCGATAGCTGAGTTTAAATCGAATGAAAATATTTACAGGGTGTCAGGTGCAGTAATGTTTCTTTTGAGAAAAACATTATTTCAAATCTCATGATAATTCATGTAGATAAGTCCCTATGAGAAAAAAAACATTGTGTTATCAAATTATTGACCAAGATGTATGGCTAATTCCTCTTCAGTATTTAGCCCTCGTGAAGACTTGGTTTGGAGATCAATAATAAATCTCGATTCCATCTCCGCATCTGCAACTCTCTGTCCCCTTCCCGATCTTTTAGGGGGACCTGGTCCAAGCAGAACAATTTCAAAAGATTGCGATCACTGTTGTGTTTTGAGGCAAAATGTTTGGCAACTGGATAGTTCGGGTCATTATTTTGGATTGCTCTGGCATGTTCTAAAATTCTTTTTTTGACCGGATGTATTGAACTGCCAATATAATGTAATTTGCAGGGACACTCTAAACAATATACACAGAATGGACTTGTACAGGTAAGGAATTTATTTATTTTTTTGACTCTGGGTGTTCCTGGTATTTCATAGGTTGTAACTTTGGAACTCGCTTTGCAGGCTTTACAATTTTGACATGGGAAAAACCCTGTAAGGTTCCCTAGTCTTGGAGTCCTTGGTATAGAGTCAAAATTACTATAGGTCAAGGTGTCCTTTAATGACCTGTTTTTTCTGTAAGTGATTTTTGGGTGGCTTGATAGATTTTTTCCGATTATCCCATCCGTCTTAAGGATATTCCAATGACGAACCATGGTTTGATGGATCAGATAGGAATCCTTAGAAAAGGTTGTGATGAAGCCTGGAGTATTATCCTCTGTTCTGCTATTGCCGCTCAATTGTTTGAACAGACTCGATCTAGGAATCCGATGAACTTTATTGTATGCCTTCTATAAAGTTTCATCAGAGTACCCTCTTGCTTAGAACTACATCATAGATTCTTGCGCAGTTATTTCGAAATCATTTTCTAACGTACAATTTCTCTTTAAGCGCAGTAGCTATCCGTAAGGGATACTGCTTTTGAGGGATTTAGGATGACAACTACTTGCTTCTAAGGTTGAGTTACCAGCAGTAACTTTCCAGAAAAGAGATGTGCAGATTTTGCAATCTTTTATAAACACCTTTAGGTCTAAAAAGTCAACCTCTTGATTACTGATAGTGCCACTCAGATGCAAATTTACATTGTTGTTATTCTGATTCTGTATATACTATTCTGCCTCAGATTTAGGACCTTTCCAAAAGAGAAAGAGGTCATCAATATATCGGTGCCACCCGATTATTGACGCGACCCATCTCTGGTTCTCATCGGCCCAGGCTACCTCTTCTCCCACCAGACAACTAACGAGTTCGCTTAGCCGGGGGCAAAGCAGGTACCCATCGCCGTCCCTCTCTTTTGTCTGTAGTATTGCTTTTGGAACAGAAAGATGTTATTATGTAAACAAAAATGTAGAAATTCAATCAACATACTGTTATGTTTCAACATTCTCAAAGAACGGGCTTTCAAAAAGTATTGGACTGCCTGGATACCATGATCATGCGCAATACAAGTGTACAATCCTGTTAAATCCACTATATATATATATAGATATTACGCAGTGGCGGTCGCAAATGGGTAGATATAGTTATCTGCCTTTCTGCTTTTCCATAGATAGAGAGCTTTTTAACTGTTGGCGAATCTTCACAAAACTTTCCAAAAAAGGCTCTTTCCCAGAACATTTCAGGGTGATAAGTCAAATGGGGGCCGAGAGAAAATGGGGGTCCCAAAACACAAATTCCCTATACATTTTCCATAGACTTTTTAGATGCACTATCACAAAAACTGCTGAAGGAAATTACATCAAACCCCGACCTTGGGCCTGAAAGTGTTCTTCTTTGTGATTTGGTGTAAATCAATTCAGTATTTTTACAAATATTAAGTGTGAAAAATAAATGAATATCTGGACAGTTGTATTTGTAATTCCTTTTGCATAATCGTTCATTGATTTCATATGCAATAATTTTTTGAATGATTACTATGCTTTAAAAAACGTACAGTACCTAAAATTCATGTATTACAAGTACGCCTATTTCGAATGCATTTATGTATTTTGGGGTGGGCAATGTTACACATGCATCTAATTGCTTTAGTTTTAGTAATTTTGATGGACATTAACCCGTGGAGTGGGTGTTGCGTGTTTATCTAGGTTCCTGATCGATACTGTGACCTTATGCCCCTATTCAGGCTATAAATCCATTTATTCCCTATATTGGCATAACCGTTCAAGTGCGATTTTCTGAAAAGTCATCTCTGGCCTCACACGAACAGAGCCACATTCCAGCATAGTTCTCTCTGCCACTTCCTTTGCGACCAATTAGTGCAATGACAGAGCAGTAGTCACTATCTGATATTCCTAGATAACACTCTGAGTTCTTCAACAAGATAAAAACTCAGCAAACCTGGAAATCCCCGCTTGCTATGTTTTGATTAGTAATGGAACTCTAATGAGCAACTGATAACTATCACTTCCTAGTGACATCTTTAATTGACGTCGTATGTCCAGCAAACTTGCGTCAAACCCGGCACCTGTCAGGTATAAATATTACCAACGTTGCCTTAAGCAATGTGAGCTGCAAGCTACTGTTGCTGATGCTGGCTGCCTGCAAGACCCCGTGTTGGTAAATCTAGCACTCTGTCGCTGCAGCCTGCTATCCTGTGGTGGTGAAGCTGCTGATACCATTATCGCCGCTAAAGCGCGAACTATGGTGCAGTACGCTTAAGGAGCTGAACAGCCGTCCCTTTGCGAAGACATCCAGCAGATTCCAGCTGCCCGCGGACGCTGTCCCCCCTCCTTCCTCGACGCGCTGAAGAGAAGCCGCTGCCTTTCTCGTGCAGAGAAATCCAGCCACGGCGTTTCCGGTTTACCCTCGCGGGTGACTGGGATATCGAGAGAGACCCCTGAAGGAGATACCAATCCTCCATCATTCTATTCAGAGGTATGGTGTTGACTAAACCCTTAGACGAGAATTCTTGAAACAAACCTTGGCAAAACCAACTTAACTTAAAGCTACTTACTTACTCCCCTTTTCACGTGTTAGGCTTAGGTCAGGCACACTGGGGTATGCTTAGTTAGAAGCACCAGTTGAGTATGTTAGCCTAATGTATATATGACTGTATATATGTTTTATTACTTTTAAACCATTGTATGGCTAAGAAACCATATCAATGCTTTTACAGTTCTATTTCGCAATACTTATCTTACTGTACGTACTTTTTATAATAACAATTATTGCAATTGTGGCAATACGTTTCTCTTGTACGAGAAGAAAGACTGTTCAATAAATGTTAACCCTTTATTGACAAAACGCCCGTCTCTCTATTCTCTACATACCGTGAAAGTAAACTGCACTAGACTGACTGAGTGAAATACATGTCTATTGTTTCACACGACCCTAGAGATTGACTCTTGATCTGAGGAGCAAAGTTGTCATGTTGCACGGTTGTTGGAAAGCTGAATCCCTTCTTGTCTGTGCCAAGGAAGCTGATCACTTCCTATGCAGAGAAGAAAGTTTCCAGTGACCTCTGAGCTAGTTGGTAACACAACCCAATTAAGTTTAGCATAGTCAGTGGAGGCCTGGAATATCCGCAGTTCCACGTCGATACTACTGTTTATGTTATTCCAATGCGCAGGGCCTAGTGGGAAACTAGGAACTACACTACAGCATGTGTGATTATGTGTGTGAGTAACTTATGGATGACTGTCGGTGTGTAACAGGATGTATAGGTGTATCACTACATATGATGAGTGAGTATACGTATGAGTGATTATATAGAACTGTGGGTGAATGAGTGGATGTGTATATAGATGGCGGAATTACTGAATTGGTTGTTGTAACTGATATGGGTGTGTCCATTTCTTTGTAAATTTAAGTTTCTATTTTTGAATATGTGTTTCAAGAAAGGAGGTCTGTCACTCTGTCACAAGGATGGTGTCATCAGTGATGTCATGAGTGATGTCACTGACCATGTCATGAGTGATGTAATATGTGACGTCATCAGCAGTGCATTGCACGCGCAAGTTATAGTGAGTCCAACTAACTATAACGTGGGAATTTCAATGGTTTTATGCAGTAAAATTTCCAGATAACTATAACTGGTGTGAAACCTATGGTTTTTTCAGTGAATTTAATAGGTTTTTTAAATGCTAATTCCTAACTATAACTGGTGTGAAACCTATGCTTTTTTCAGTGAATTTCAATGGTTTTTTAATAGCAAATCTCTATAGGTACGAAAAGTAATAACGAACTTTATATTGTATAATTATGTAATAATAGTTTTTATATTTTTACTTTTTTTTGCCCCGGAGCTCTCCCGGGGCGAGTACCGGGGAGCGCCCTGGTCAGCGCAATTTTGCAGCGCGCCCCGGGGCGCGTACCGGGGAGCGTCCCGTTAGCACTATTGCCGCAAACGAAAACAACATTGTGATGTTTCCGCAGTCACCTGATGCGTCATATGACGAACTGCGTAAGGGCACCTGGAAGCGCGCGATCGCATACGATTGCGCAACGTCTCGAAGCGCTTACGCCGCGCGCCCCGGGGCGTGTAGCGTAAGCGCGTCAGGTCATGTGATCTGAAAATAACACTTTTCATTGGTGCAGATCAGTTTAGGTTTCCAAATGATGAAAGCCTGGGTCATGTGACTTGAAAATAACACTTTTCATTGGTCCAGAACAGTTTTGTTTTCCAAATGATGAAAGCACCCACCTTTTTTCCTTATTCTGAGGAAGACCTTTTTGGAGTTCTATCTCTACTCTTTACTAGTTTGAAATGGCTACATTAGCAGCAGCAGCTGGAGGATCTGCCCCACCACCACCACCACCATCTAAAAGACCACCAGAAGATTACATTGGGGGTCAAGAGGATGAGGAGGAGAATGATGAAGAGGAGGAACAGAGAAGGTAATTCCTGCCTGAAAATAAACAGCCCTACCAACCAAAAGAGCACTTTATTTGGGAGTTCTACAAAATCCCAAGGGGTTTTAAAAAAGTAAACGCTGCAAAGGTGACTTGTTTAATTCGTGATGCTGAGTTGCCCAGGGAGAACCCTAACAAAAAGTATTCCTTCGGGAATCATACAATGATTCGCCACATGATGCGTTTGCATCCAAACAATTATTCTAATGCAGAGTTAAGGGACCTCTGCAGTAAGCTACCCCCATCAACGTCTAGAACCTCAACATCAAAACAACCCACTCCATCAGGTCCAGGGGCCAGAGACACATTGGCTACTATTCAACCTAAGTTTGCCGATTACAAAATCGTGTGCAAATATTGTAACAAGACACTTTGCTATGGTGAGCAAAGTATCAAACTTATCATGGTTGCTGGTGATAACCATAAGTGTCCAAGAAAACCCTAAATGTTCCTGATTTTTTTTTTGCTCCAGTTGAGCCATTTACAATTCCCTGTTTTTTGTTTCTCCCCATAAAAAATACAAAACAAATATAAAAGTGTTCAGAAAAGCCAAAAAAAGTAAAAAATGTTTCAAAAAACAATAAAAAAATATAAAACAACAAAAAGAAGAAAAAAAAGTTCTTTTTAGAACTACCTCCAATTTATAAAAAAATGCTACATTTTTTGAAAACTCTGTCATTCTTTTTTCCCTATGGTAAGCTCCCCGGTACTCTCCCCGGTGCACGTACCGGGCGCTCCCCAGGCGAACCTCATCAAACCTAGGGGCTCAGGGGGGGTCTACTCTGCCCCCTTATGGTCATTTCCCCCTTTGTTTTTACCACCTCTTGTGTCTCGATTTTACCGAGACACAAGATGGCAGCCGCTCCGGACTGTTTGGAATGTTTACAGACACCCGAGAGCCAATCAGCTTTCTGTGCGCAAGTCGCGTAGCACGCCCGGTGCGCGTACCGGGGCGCGCTTATAGATATAAATATTTTTTTGAACCTAAATTACTCAAAATCCACTGTAGCACATATCTTGAGACATAGCAAAGGCACATCGGGCTACCAGTCCCTACAATTTTGCCAAGTTTGGTGAAAATCCATTCAGTCGTTCGGGCTAAAAGTGAGGCCAACCGCCCTATGGAAATTAACATGGGGAAAACACGTTTTGGGACCCCCCTTTTATCTCGGCCCCCGCTTGACGAATACCCCCCACATTTTCAGGGAAGGAGCAGAACGGAGTGGGCCACGAACTTTGAGAAATTCGCAAAGATTCGTCCACCGGCGCCAAAGTTATTCCCAATAGAATGTTGCGGATTTCCTATGGAAAGTAGATCCTAACTATAACTACCTACTGGCGACCACTATATTTGACTGCTTGAATTTAAATCCTTTCGCCAAATGCATTAGAGACATGTTTATTTTTTCGAATGAATAATGCAAGATTGTTTCATGTATTTAAACAGCTAGTAATTGAAAGTATCATTGTGAAATTACATGTATTTATACATATAGTATTTTCTCTATGTCCATCACTATGACATGTGATTGCACGTTTTTCACTTTAAAAGGGGTCAAAGCACTCTGTAATGCCATGTGACCAAGGCCGCTGGGACGGCCGAAACGCGTCATGACACTCTGTCTGTTGGCTAAATAAAAGAATGCTGATAAAAGATGGTCCTTGCCTCGTATTTCGCTGGGGGAAGCGTTGCTGCTGCGAGGTATTGCAGATAATAATCGGCATTGGATTGTTGCCGATACTGGACCCCCTCATCTGCAAGCAGGCTTCACGGCAAGCAGTCTGAAGCCGCCAGACATCTGCCTAACCCCTTCCGAGTGGAGGAGTGTTGGCGGGGACCCCGGGGGCACATCTTGAATCCCATTCAAGGGAAGGAGTGAAGCCATCCGATTGATCGCCATCCGGCAGGAGCAAGCGCCGGAAGCAATCACTGACCCAGAAGCTGCTGCAGACCGGGCGCCGTGAGCGCCCGGTCTGCAGCAGCCAATAGCAAAGCAATAGCAAAGTAAACGCACATTCGGGCACGATCCTACGTGAATAGAAGAACTCAATGAGTTTTGTGCAGTATCTTCTTCTATTCAAATTGGATCGTGTCCTGAGTGTGCATTTACTTTGTTGTCACAGGAATTCATGCCAATGAGCTCCGTCGGCACAGTGCGTAGCAAGGTCAGGTGGTACCCAGTGCAGAAAATCTCTTGTCACGCCCAGCTAGACAAAAAGGCAAAAATATGTGAAAAAACACATATTTTTGCCGGACATATTTTTGCCGTTTTGTCACCCCTCTCAGTGTTGACAAAAATATGTGTTGAAAACCCATATTTTTGCCATTTTGTCACCCCCCTCAATGGTGACACCCGGGTCGATCTGTACCCACCGAACCTCCCTTCCTCTGCCACTGCGTCTGCACCACACACCACCCATCTTGGATCCTGGGCTTCAGGAGGAGCTGCTTCTGTATTGAGATATGCACATATATGTGTATATACAAAAATATGCATACACACATATATATTTACCTTTACCATATATTGGTCGGCGACATTACGGCTATTTTGTAGCACAATGTTTAAAACAAACTATTCTGTAACTATACCAGAAGGGAATTATCACAAAAGCTTAAAAGTATACTTTCTTGGCAAAAACAGTGCAGGATTTGGCACCATTCTTCCATAAATCTACAGTCTGCAGCAGACGTAATGGTGTCTGACGCCCTAGTACAGTGTGATTCGCGACTCAAACACCGTTGTTGACATAATAATATCCCAATGTGCATAACACCGGTGTTTTAAAAAAATAACAGAACACACATCCTGTATTGCACAAATTGTATGTCTTACTGTTGTTTCTGTCTGTTTTCAGCAATATTGCTGGTCAATATTGAATGTGGATTGTTATTTTACTGTTTTTTACAACCTCTTTTAATCTGTGCCAAGCAGCCAACTATGTTCTCTGCTTTTTTAATGTTACTGTATACAATAAATTCTGCCAGTTTTTTACTCCTAATTTAGTTGTTATAGTTATTGTTTTTTTCTTATTCATGGTGTTTATGTAAATGACCTTGTTCAAGGGAATTGCTCTTTTATATTGAGGGTGAAGAGCAACAGCGTGGCAGAGTAACTGGCATCTCTTTACAGTGACGCACTGATAATCTATTGTAATAAAACTCTTACGAAACATGGCTTTAGTTCGATTTTTTGTGGGCTAGACTTCTCAAGCATTAAGCTGCACTTTTCAGCATTTCATTCTGTGAGGTCCCTTTCTTCCCCTATACTTTACTCTTGTCAAGTGCCGTCCTCTTCTCGCTCCCATGCTCGTCTTATTGTGGATGGCCTAATCTCTTGGAGATATTTGTGCGCTCACTGAAGGAGAACGACGTCCCCTCCCTTGCTTATTCAGTAAGGCATGTTTGTTTTAGTAAGGCTACTATTTCCTTCCCATCTCCTGTGATATTTGTTCTGTGTCCTCATGTGATTAACCTGTTGTTGAAACTGCTATGAAAGAAGGAAAGTGGTTAAAAAAGGGACTTTACTGTAAGGATATTCTTGGGAGTGGTAACGTGTATAGGGCTGAATAACATTTCGTATGTGGAAGCAAATTGAGCAGAATGGACAATATGTCACCAACTCTATTTGCCAATATGTGGCTGTTATTAGGCCCCGGGCGAAATAATTAGGAATGGACCAAATAATTAGGCCGGGGCAGTAAATTCCATTCCGCTCGAAGAATTTGCGGAACTTGGGTAATTTTTTCCTTTCTGTGGAGAACGCGAAATTTCCAAAAATTCAGTGATCCGCTGCTTCGCATAATTTTTTGCTTGTTTGCGCTTTCAAAATGCGTGTTCGCAAGATATTTCTCCCCGAGCAAGCAAACAGCGTTCGCGAACAGGAAAAAAGCATTGTGAATGGGACAAGCAATTCCATGTGATTGCAGAATTTTTGCGTGCTCGCAAAGATTTTTTACCATTTCGCGGAGCTTTGCGAACCGCGACTACGCAAATTCCGCCCACCCCCACAAATAACTAGGAATGTATGAAATTCCAGGTAATTATAGAACTCCATGCAATCGTCTGAGCACAACTTAAATCAGCTAATGGGGCTTCTGTACATGTGTATGAGAAAAGTTGTGGAATGTATCAAATTAAGTCCATTCCAAGTAAAGCTATTTGGGGACTCAGGGCCATAGTACCATTAATGCCACAACTGCATTTGAACCATACAGAGACGCCAGAGGGGCCCACTGCAAGCCAGGGCAGCAGAATGATCTGTGCTTAGAAGTTGCAAAGGAAAGTGAATTGGGCCCTTATCAAGTGGGAGGCAAGGCCAGGCAACAATAATGTATACAAAAAACATATGCCTTCCCGTCAGATTACGAAACCTATGTGTGTTACAGTAAAACTTAATCTACTGTGTTTTTGTACATGTATTTCATTTTGTAATTCTGAATCACTATTCTTTAAATCCTTGGCCGATAGGTACAGGTGCTGCAACCTTATGTTACATTAGTTCATCAAGATTTTCTATACAGAAGTTACAATTGTTTGTGAAAACACAGAACTGTGACCCCAAAAGGTGCAAAGTGAAACGATTACGAAACGTGCATCAAATATAAAGTTCATATACTCTTGGACAGCTAAGGTGAATGGGCTACAAAATGGATTAAGAATGGCAAACCAGTATTTGGGCACCAGTTTAATTTTTAGGTTATTTATGATGTTACTACTTCAGTAGAGACTCATTAAAGTACTCTGTGTCCTGCTATGCAAATGGAGTCCCTCCAAGTAGATTCATTTAAAAGCCACACACTCAGACGGGTCAATCTTCTCACCAAGCTTTTGTTTTTTTTGTTACTGGTATTATTTCTCCATATTTCCTCACTAAGAAGAGGTACGAGGTAAGGGTAACTTTATACCCATTTTCCTTTTTCTTGTCAGGTCTGTCATACACTTTTAAGAGCCCCCAATCAAAACAACTTGAGGGACCAAGTCCATGATCTCCGCAAACGAAATTTCTGAGAAAATAGAGGAGCTCTAGCCTCAAACTACATGAACTTGTTGTACATCAAGCTACATGATGCTACACAGTGTCTGGACATCATTATGCATCTTACGAGCCCCATTTTAGGTCTCAGCATGCACTGACTCTTCGATACATTTTGTTTACAGTTAATGGGCTACAACCTGTACACAGACTTAGCATTTGATAGCTGCAACGCCACTCTCAAATCCTCCATTGCAGTTTGTCATGGCATGCATACCGTAAGCCTCTTCTTGTGTTTGGCCCTCCCCTAGAGCATGGACCAAATACTTGTGTCAGTCCAATGCTCCTGTTTTTGGAGCTACCTTTCTATTTGTATTTAAACACTCCTTTGAGTGCTCATGTTTTCAGTCGCTCTTTTCCCCTTTCACCTGCCCCCATATATGTTTCTATGGGCCATATGTATCATAGTTCCGTTTTGCGATTTCTAAATAGCGATTTTTAAGGAATCGCTATTTAGAAATCGCAAAACGGTATGTATGTAAAAAATCACATTTTTTTTGCGAGTCCTTAATCTTTCTTATTTGCGAATTCGCAAGTTGTGAATTCGCAAATAAGGAATAATTTCCCATTCATTCCTGTGGGCCAGGAGGCCCATAGGAATGATTGTGAAATGCATTTCATTTTGCGATTCGCAATTTGCTAATCGCAAAATGAGATTGATTTCAAGAGTGCAGGGGTGTCTCAAGGACACCCTGCTGCACCCCTGAAATCAGCATGTGAGTGCATATTGCGCACATACATGCCCTATGGGCATGTATGTGCGTCACATGCCACATTCAAAAATGCCAATTTGTGCATTTTTACAAGAAATCGCAAATTACCACCAATTGAAAGTTGGTGGTAAATTGCGATTTCTTAAGCTTAATTCGCTATAGAAAATGCTTCATACATAGCATTTAAGGAATCGCAAAATTGCGATTCCTTAAATGCTATAGCAAAATAAGGAATCGCAAATTTATGCTATTCCTTATGATGCGATTTTTTCATACATAACAAAAAATGCTAAACAGCCTTTTGCGATTCGCAAAGGCCGAAATTCGCCGAATTCCGGCCTTTGCGAATCGAAAAAGGCTTGATACATATGGCCCTATGTTCTTTACCAACCTCTGCCACATCCCCTTGCTCGTGTTTGGCATTTTTGTTTCTTGTTGACCCTACTCCCCTCACTTTGCATCCAGAAACAAATCATGACCTTCTCAGTCAGAGTCCTACTTTGGCGTGCTTTAAACAGAGTAGTACTTTGCACATCTTTACACTAATCTGAGAGTGGCCTATGCTGAGCATAAGGCAGCCTCGTCTCCCGGACTTCAGTAGGGTGGTGATGTCATGCTACAATCAGGAGCCTCCTACAGCCAACTGCTAAGGATTGAAGGGGGAACTACTTCTGACACTTGGTCCCAGGGGCCAATTGCATTTCTGCCTTTCATGGAAAGCCCTAGACACAAACGTGTAAAGTGTAAATACAGGAGCCACTGAGTATGGGAATGACAAGGGTAAACAGATACAGCTCTGGAAGAATTATTTGGGGTTTTTTACGCCCTCTTTACCGGTTCATTGCTTTTTTCTCTCCAACTCATGTTCCTTCTTTTCTTATTTTGTTTACTTGACTTTATTTATTTGCTTGGGCATCTGGTTCAGGTTCACTGATAGGGATCAGACTCAACATCCTCGCACAGAATACTAAACTTTCACGGATCTGGAGGTAGGTAATACAGGCCAGCTTTATCTTTCTTTACAGTCTAATGCTTTTAGTCCTCACTTTATAACTGAATTACGAAAGAAATACAAGTCCCAGAAAGCAAAGTTAAAAAAAAACCTAGACTGGCAGAGACTGAAAACTCGGGAGATCTGTGCTTCACCCCTTCCACTATTAACCTGACAGAACAGTTCCAGAAGCTCAGGAGCATCGAATGGGACCAATAAGCAATAAAATCAGCTGGAAACTAAGGGCTCCATTAGGATGGCGGGCGGTGGCACCACCGCGTTGGTGGCGGGGCGGAAAAACAGCTTTTTCCGCCCGCGAGCTGCGGAACTCACGTCCGCAACATTAGGATAGGTAAACACAGGTCATTTCCCGTCCGACGCGGCATGCCGTGCACCGCCATCAAACAGCGCCCGCCAGCGTGGCGGCGGGAGGCAATCGAAAGCCTCTGCCGCGCCCGATGACGTCCGGGCCGTCCGACAAATTAGGATGGGCCAAACAAGCAGACGCACCGCAGCGGGGACACCGCACAGCTGAAGCAGGCGGAAAGTCGACAGCGGAGCACGAACGCCGAGACCCAACATGAACCCCATGGACCCAGCCCTCCACATGCATCCGGTCATGTACCTGCTGCAACACTATCGCCAGATGGGCCGCCGCGGACGCCGCCGCAGGTACGCCACTACACATATGCACCGCACAACACACATGCCGACACAGGGCCCCAGCACCACACTGGCATCCTGCTAGGGGACACAACACATCCACATGGGCACCCACACATCACCTACCTCACTACAAGGCACTCCACACCATCCGGAACACAGAACGTCCGCAAACCAGCAGAAACACCCCGGTCACGGTCACGTCACCGCCGCAGTCGACACATGCGCACAATGCAGAAGGCAGGGCCACACCAAGGCATGGGCAGGGCACCTACATCACAGAAACACACCACCCCAAACCAAACTGCACACCACCCGAGCTAGCCACAGGCCAGGTACTAATCCTGTGCACCCCCATGCACACCAACAAGCACAGCAACAAGAAGCACAATACAGACACACTGCAACACACAACACACAACCAGGGACACAGGCACTGCAGGAGTGGTTGAGAATTAACACACAACACCAGTGCACTCCCCATAGCCCACACAATTGACCATACACATACACGCCTGGGCACACAGAATGGAAAACACACACATACCCCATGACATCACACACAGATACAAAACCACTGAACAGATGCACACCCTGTGCTGCCAGTGTCCTCCCAAGGTGACCTGTGAACAGTGTATGCAGCAATAGCAAATCCCCAACAGGAAAATAGCATTGTCTGTGAAAATAGCCATTACAGAGTACAACATCAGCTGGGCCAGAATGGACTGAAGAGGCCGTCACCCCTGTATAAAAATAAGATGGCCACAAAGAGCCTAGCAATGTTGAACAGAAAAATAGAGCATGGTAAACAGTCAAGCAAATGCAAACAAGAAAAGGATTTCAATCAGCAACAAGACTCAAAAAACACACACCAGAAGTTTCTGAATTTATTCATATATTGCACAGATGTAGCAATACAACATTAGTAGACAACAGCAAGCCACACAACCATGTGCAAATGGCAGAGACTATGCAGAGGTCATACATGAACAGGAGCGGCAGAGTCCATGGCAGGGGAGACAGCAAGTACATGAGAGGCTGCACAGGGGAGAGCACAGCACATCAGAGCAACAGGGTCAGAGTCCTTGGCAGGGGAGAGCACAGCACATCAGAGCAACAGGCCCAGAGTCCTTGGCAGGGGAGAGTACAGCACATCAGAGCAACAGGGCCAGAGTCCTTGGCAAGGGAGACAGCAAGTACATGAAAGGCTGCACAGGGGATAGCACAGCACATCAGAGCAATAGGCCCAGAGTCCTTGGCAGGGGAGAGCACAGCACATCAGAGCAACAGGCCCAGAGTCCTTGGCAGGGGAGACAGCAAGTACATGAGAGGCTGCACAGGGGAGAGCACAGCACATCAGAGCAACAGGCCCAGAGTCCTTTGCAGGGGAGAGCACAGCACATCAGAGCAACAGGCCCAGAGTCCTTGGCAGGGGAGAGCACAGCACATCAGAGCAACAGGCCCAGAGTCCTTGGCAGGGGAGAGCACAGCACATCAGAGCAACAGGCCCAGAGTCCTTGGCAGGGGAGACAGCAAGTACATGAGAGGCTGCACAGGGGAGAGCACAGCACAGCAGAGCAACAGGCCCAGAGTCCTTGGCAGGGGAGACAGCAAGTACATGAGAGGCTGCACAGGGGAGAGCACAGCACATCAGAGCAACAGGCCCAGAGTCCTTGGCAGGGGAGAGCACAGCACATCAGTGCAACAGGCCCAGAGTCCTTGGCAGGGGAGACAGCAAGTACATGAGAGGCTGCACAGGGGAGAGCACAGCACATCAGAGCAACAGGCCCAGAGTCCTTGGCAGGGGAGAGCACAGCACATCAGAGCAACAGGGTTAGCAACACACCCAGGTTGCAAACAATGGTCCTGACTAGCACACCTGTGTGTGGCACAAGCGTATGAGGGGGTTGTCAACTCACTCCTGGCTGTCATGTGGACTGTGACCTGGCTGCGTGTCATGGACAGCAGGTCTACTTGACTGGTGTGACAGAGGGTCATGTGATGTGGCAATGACAGAGGGCCTGCAAGGTGGAAGGCTGTGTGGACCAGGTGGCACCGTGGCACATGGAGGTGGAGTCATGCACACCCTTGACACAGTGTGGGTGGGAGAGGTTGGAGGGGTGCCCTTCGACTTTTTTGGTACATGAAATGGCTTGCCTGTCTTGGGGTTGATGGGAAGTGGAGATGGCAGAATAGGCACAAACGCCAACTGTCCCACATCAGGGGCAGACACTGGCACTCCCTCAGGTGATGTGCTTGATCCTGCAGAACGCTTTGGCTGGCTACGCATCCGGACCACCCTACCCTCTCCGGAAGGTGTACCCCTCACAGTGACCACCTTACCACTACCCCCAGGGGTGGTGTCCACAGTGCCCTCCTGTCCCTCCTTGCCAGGGCTGGTCACAACACTGGGCTTCCCTGCCTTAACCATTGGGCTGGTCCCAACAGGGCCCTCCTCCACCTGCCTCAATGTACTTTTTTTGGTGTCGATGTGGTGGGTGGTTGTGTCCCTGTGCTCTCCCCAGGTGTAGCCATGACATGCCACACATCCTCTGTGGGCATTGATGAGTCATAATCTGGTGATGCCTCTGCAGCATGTGAGCCTGATGTTTTGGACAATGATCTTGTGGCCTTACTTTTCTGTGACTTCACCTTGTCCGTGCATATTGGGGGGCCCTGCTCTTCTTCGGGGATCGAGTCTGTGGACGGGATTGTTTGCTTTGTGTCTGACCTGTGATCCTAGTGTTGTACCGTTTAGTAGACGTAGGTCCCAAGTGGACAATGTCATCTGATGTGTCCCCTGAATGGGTGTTCGTCACTGGAACCTGAGCTGCAATGGGACCATGTGCTTGTTGGAGGCCTGTTGTGACTGTGGCTGACAATGACTGGACTGTGCAGTGTAGCCCACCCACGTCAGAGTGTATGCCCTCCATGAAAGCTAGAACCTGGCCTAATTTGTTATCATGGGCACTGAAGGCATTGAGCAGGGTGGACTGGCCCACGCAAATTTGGCGCAGGAGCTCTACGCACTCTGCACTGAGGGCAGCAGGGGGGACAGGTGCAGGGGCAGCGGTGCCATGTGTGAATGTCACACGTCCCCTCTTAGTAACACGGATACGGGCAGCACCAGAGGAAGTGGATGGGAGGCTGGGCACTGGCCGCTGGGTGTCAGATGCTGTGGCACACTCCACATCCCCTGTGCCTGCAAACAGGGATGCATCCCCGCCACCATCAGATGAAGTGGTACTTTGTGTCTCAGCTACAGATTCCTCATGCATACTCCTGTCACCCTCAGGAGCGCTGGTGTTCTCAGTGTCACTTGGCTCAGTCTCACTTGCCTCCGCTGCCGCAGTCGTGCTGGTCTCGCCAACACTTGTCTCAGGATCATGTACCGCTGTGTTGTCTTGCGAATCTGCATTAGTGAGAGAAACAGGTTTGTGTAAGTGTCATCATCTGTACACACCATAGCAGATCAATTCTGCACAGTAGAGGCCTAGAGCTACATGATAACCACCACACCCTGCAAACACTGTGCATCTGCACACGATATACACCACAACAGTGCCTGTCATGCAGACAAACTTCCTGGAGTGAGGCATGTCGATGCCACACAGCACCACACCCTGCCCATGGATGGTCGTCCCCCAGCCCACATTGACCATCCCCATGGACATGATGTAGCCACAACACACATCACCACTTACACCCCTACAGGGAATCAGAGGGGACCACACACACCTGTATTGACTACACATGCCACAATCCTGTCTCCCGTACTTGGTCGACAGGCTTGGTCGACGGAACCCCACTGAAAAAAGACGATCCTCACTCTGAAGGTAAGCGGACCGGAAAGGCAACGCGGGGAGCTGTAGGGTACTCATATTAGATACGGGAGTAATGTAATGAGTTTTTCATTCCCGCTATTACACCCTAGGACTCATGACTACCCATCGTCTTCCATTACGATAGGCCGAGTGGAGGAGTCGGCGGAACCCCACTTAAAAGGAAGTGCGCCCACGTTGAAGGTAATTCCCCTAAAAACAACTGTGGGTTCTATTTACTGATCGGTCATATTATGAGACTTAGGGAGACATTTCCCGATTTTTTTGTCGTTCTTATTAGGAACTCGAGTCAACAGTCATGCCCGATAGTGAAGAATACAATACAGAAGTGCGCGCAGGCTCTCCCGGTATGTTTTAATTTGATTCCGATTAAAGGCAATTTTACAAAAACAAAAACCAAAGGGAGATTTCTTTCACGCTAATATCTACCCCCCTCCTCTATAGATCTTTGAATACCGAACCTGCTAAGCCACCACCGCCTGATCTGGTAGTTGGGGAGAACGCCAATTGAATAGTGATCTATCTAGGTAAACAATACTGGACTAAAATGTGAAACACGAGCTTAATAACTGGAGGATACATTTAAGCAAAAGGCTATAATTAATGTGTCTTATCACTCTCACAGGGAGCAAGTAAAAAATGTTTTAACGTCCTAATCCCGTATGTATCCCCGCCATCTGTCTGGATGAAATGACCTAAAGAGATCATAGGTAAATCAGAAATAATATTCCTTAGTGTTTTACGGAGATAAGTCAGGGTAATCTGTCTAGTTAACTCGTGTATACATAGTCTTTTCGAAATTATCTGTCCAAAAAAAGGGGGAACGTTTATATATAAATGAAGGAATAACTTAGGAAAATTAGCATATACAACAGCGAACAGAAAGCATGGTATGATCTAAAAACTATCAAAATTTAACTTTACCCTTTTTTAAAAAATATAATGTTGACAACAGGTGTCTAGCTCATTCCCATTTTGAAAATCTGTAGCTTTGAACGTCAGTAAAAGGAAAAACAGAAGCTCTAGCCTCCAAGTAAAGCTCATTACTTCTGATATCTGTGAGCCATCGCAACAGAATAACTTACAGGTAAACCTCACTGTCTGTGATTATCGAAATTAACCCAAAGATCATCTCCAATTTTCTCGCTATACTCAACTAGGGTCCTAGTATTGGGTCTATAGTGGGGAAAGAAAAATGTACAAACTGTCCGTTACAGGTTCGGGCCTTATTTCTATCTTTGTTCTCTAGGTCTATAAATTAGGTATGTATGTGTAAGAATGTAAGTGTGTCCACAACCCGGAAAAAAGTGTGGCAGGTGTCGTGTGGAAAAAAAGCCCTTTTTAAGTTCATTCAGCCTGGGTTATCATTTTGCCCGTATGGGTTCCATGAAACAGGGAACCCTTCTTTTGGGAGTGTTTTTGGGTAGTTTGACATTGCGCTGCCATTGAAGGTTAACTTTATTCTTATCCTGACATAAATGTCTTAATGTGCACTTAAAATGCTAAGCTGAAACTGACCAATGATTAATGAAATGTTTCTGTGGGAAATGTAAAAACCTTTTTATGATTGTGAATCGAATTAGCTTACGAAGCCCTGGGAAATGTAAAAATCATTTAAGATTGTGAATTAGATATGTGCAAAAAATTAGAATATTGAGACCTGTCTGTATTCTATCTTTCAGATTTTATACCTATGTTTCGCCCAGTGTACTGCCCCTAGCCCTGACGAAGGTGTGGCCTCATTGGCCTGTCACCGAAACGCGCGTCGGCTTGTATTTCCAGGAATACGGTTCTTTGTCCTAACCACATCAGGACCCGTATTAAAGTCATCTGCCTGGAAGAACACCCCGATCTTTGCAACATATTGGTCATCTATGTGTTGCATACGCCAGGACTGAAAAATGAATGGAAGAATGAAAGCTGTATGATAGGGTATAAATCAGAGTGAGAGAATGTATATAAGATAGTGTGTCTGAAGTATGGCTGGTACTGGGCAGGGTTGAATGTGGCATAAATTTTCCTTGTTTGTCTTATTGTCCCCATATCAGGTCTTGTCCTCATTATGTTTCCACTGTATCATGTAGATTGAAAGTACTGCTCTATTTTTATATGTTTTTGATATCTTTATTCCAAAAATGAAAAAAATATATCTAAAGAAAATAAAATAATATATTTTGAATATACTTTGTTGAGTTGTCCTGGTTGACCTTGTATGTGTAGTGCGCTGTGCTAACTCCCAGGCTAACCACCCCTTTCTATATCAATATGGGACCCTCCTGTTAGGGCCCTTATACCAAAAGGCAGGGTGTCCTCTCTTGTTCTATTGACAGTTGTTTTTCCCCCCCTCTGGCCTGCCTATATCAGTCGGTTACCCACGGGGAACCCCCTTCTTTTGTTCATACACATGCCACAATGCCAACTAGGCCATAGCAAACACCATGTTGCAATCAGGCTACACATCATCGTCGGATGTGTGGGCCTCAAACATCATGGATGCATGCAAAGTAGACAGACATGGTGTGACACTCATCAAATGGACACTGCAGTTCGGCACAATATGGACTCCCCACACCATCATGGAGCAGAGAGACCATGTGGACACAAAAATCTGTCAAGGCCTGAGAACTGCATGCATGGGCTGAACGGTAAGGCCATGGTGGCCCAAT
This sequence comes from Lissotriton vulgaris, assembly GCF_964263255.1. Lineage (NCBI taxonomy): Eukaryota > Metazoa > Chordata > Amphibia > Caudata > Salamandridae > Lissotriton > Lissotriton vulgaris. The sequence goes on along the minus strand of NW_028248126.1, from coordinate 33,666 downwards.
GCCTCATACAGGCACACATCACAGTCGCCACTCACATCACATGACACAGCATGGCAACACACGCACATCACATGTGTCACCGCTGGCACCGGCCCTGTACACATGCATCCAGTCCCAGACAAACTCTCCCTCCCCAGATACTCACCATCTCTGTCTTCCTGCTGATGCCCCTTCAGACGTGCATCCAGGTCTGGATTGGTCACTGCCAGTATGCGTCCCATCAGCGGAGTCATGGTGCGACATTCCAAACGTCCTGTGCGTGGTACCATACCTAAGGTCATCTCTGCCACTTGCTTAGCCAGTCGGCTGATGTCGTCCCACCTCTTGTGACAGTGTCTGTGTCGTCTGTTTGATACCCCCTGGGCGCGCGCCTTTGCTGCAATGGCCCTCCACACGGCCTTACGTTGGTGTACCTTGAGCTGCAGGCATAAGAGTAAAGAAGGTCAAAAGAACATTTACACAATGTAAGAAGTCAGCATCTATCATTACAGCAGCCAGACACAGACTCTGGACTCACAGTAACCTCCCTCCCTCCAGAACTGGGCGCACCCTCTGCATGGCTTAAATATTAGTGTATGCATGCACACATTGTGGTCCCTAGTCTACATGATATGCACACAAAGGCATAATGCCTCAACACAAATGCATCGACAGCAGTGTGTAAATCGGAAATTGCACAGGGCACCGATGGGGTATATCCACTAATGAGTGTGAAGCAACTGTAGCATGTAAGTTGGCTGATGTTCAAGGTTTGGCTATGCTGCCACTGAGCCCACTCTGTGGCTCACACTGACTCTGACTACAGGGGCACCCTGAAATTTCCTCACAAGCGTTCACTGTCCTGGCATCTAAAAGGCTAACAACCGCTGGTTCTGTATGGCCGGCAATGTAACACCCCCCACTCACACATACGAGTACAGGCCTAGGAAAGACTCACATTGCAACACACACACTACCTCGAGCAGGAAACAGCCTGTCTGTCAGTGTAAGTCATCACCCCACATCCCCAAACATGTACTGCAGCATCACGACTACGCGTCTGACACCACCCTGCCCTGCAGCTCCCTTCATGGCGACTTACCACAACATTGGGATCACCAAACAGCCGTGGGTACTGTGCAAGCACCCCGTCCACAAGGACATCCAGCTCCTCACTCGTGAATGGACTGGCACGGATCTTCTCTGTTCTTGACATCACTGTGGATATGGCAGACCTGTGGCGGAAGTGAGTTGTGAGGGGTCCCAGGCAGCAGGCTCTTGGAGCAGCAGGACAGGGTCTCAGGCAGCAAGACAGGGTCCCAGGCAGCAGAACATGGTCCCAGGCAGCAGGACACGGTCCCAGGCAGCAGGACAGGGTCCCAGGCAGCAGGACAGGGTCTCAGGCAGCAGGACAGGGTCTCAGGCAGGCAGCAGGACAGGGTATCAGGCAGCAGGACAGGGTCCTAGGCAGCAGGACAGTGTCCCAGGCATCAGGACAGGGTCTCAGGCAGCAGGCAGCAAGACAGGGTCTCAGGCAGCAGGACAGGGTCCCAGGCAGCAGGACAGGTTCTCAGGCAGCAGGACAGGGTCTCAGGCAGCAGGAGATAGTCGCAGGCAGCAGGCTCCTGGGGCAGTGGGAATGTGAGGCTCACTCCCACAGATTTATAGCCCCCTGTGGTCGTTAGGAAGCTTGAAAGCTGTTTCAATTGGTTGTCCGGGTCTGCCTCATTCAAAAGCATCCAATGACCGCCTCCGCGGTAGCGGAGCACACCTCCCGCGACTTTCAAATCTGCATCATGCCAACGCAATCATCGATGCCATTGGCTGTATGCAATGCTCCACGGCGGTCACGCTCCGCGGGCGCCCGGAGTGCGCTTCCGCGATGGTGCATCATTTTGAAGTATCCAATGACCGCTGCCGCGGTAGCGGAGCACACTTCCCGCGACTTTCAAATCTGCATCATGCCAACGCCATCATCGATGCCATTGGCTGTATGCAATGCTCCACGGCGGTCACACTCCGCGGGCGCCCGGAGTGCGCTTCCGCGATGGTGCATCATTTAGAAGTATCCAATGACCGTTGCCGCGGTAGCGGAGCACACCTCCCGCGACTTTCAAATCTGCATCATGCCAACGCCATCATCGATGCCATTGGCTGTATGCTATGCTCCACGGCGGTGATGCACCGCCGGGGCCCGGCGGTAGGTTCCGCGAATCATGCTGCGGAGCATGCCAGCGCCATAGTCACATGTCCATATGCCAATGGCTAACACACTCCTGAAGGGGGTGGTGCTGGGGTCACACCGCCGGGGACCGGCGGTAGTTACTGCCATGTTCGTACACATTGCTGTGTATTACAATCAGGGTCACTGTATCAGCACCCTGCAGCAACATGGTGAAGGGCACATCATTGTACACACGATGACACACAGCCATGTCATCCACAGGTGGACGCACGTTCAGTGTGAGACACTTTGGCCTGTTGTTCATCCATATTAGTGAGGAATTTGATGGCTGATGATGATTGACAGACTCCAGCTGGTGTAAATGATGTAGTGACGTGTAATGTGTTGTGGCTCATTTCAGACCTTCACCTGGATGTTATCACTGCATTGTATCGGACATGACTTCTGCATTCACAACTGCTCATGCACACAACCGGAAGTGTCCCTGCTACTGTGATCATTGTGTTGATGAATGTGTTACGACTTCACATGATGCTTTGAGGTGTGGCAGGTACACCAGATGGGTATGATAGACATGGCGAATCACAATAAATTAGCGGGTCTTGCAGCACCTTGTATGCACATGTGAATTGTTCATCCATTATTTCTCTTCCAATGTCCCAGATGTGTTTGTGGCACTTGTGTATTGTCACTGGAGAGGCGTGCCCTCTGTGTGTAGCTATTGGCCAGCCAAGTCACCTGAAGTGCCATGCATCTCTCTGGTACTCCTTTGTTTCACATTACATCATTGATGCTCTATGCCATGCTCATCACATGTTGCTTGTCACTGACATATTCATTTCACTCCTTGACTAGGAGGAGGCCGAATCTACTCCGTCACCTGACAGTGCTGCAGGACATGGAGGATGAGGCAATCATCAGAAAATTCAGGCTGGACAGACCAACACTGAAGATCCTGTGTGATCTAGTGGATCCCCACCTGCAGCCTCGCCGTCACTATCCTACGGCATTCACACCCACCTACAAGGTGATGGCGGCACTCCACTTTTTTGCGACTGGTTCCTTCCAGGAGACAGTGGCGAATGCTAGGGGGATGTTGCAGCCCATGTTCAGCATGGTGCTGAGAGATGTTCTTGCGGCCATGATACAATATCGCAATCGATACATCCATCTCCCCAGGGGACGTGAATTGGCTGCTGTGAAGGGTAACTTCTATGCCCTTGGGGGCATCCCACATGTAGTCGGTGGCATAGATTGCACACATGTAGGTCTGTTGCCACCGCATGCGACGGAGCACATTTATCGGAACCGCAAACACTACCACTCCATGAATGTGCAGGTGGTGTGCCTTGTGGACATGACAATTTCACATGTGTGTGCTAAGTTTCCCGGTTCGGCCCATGATTCGTACATCATGAGGAACAGCATGGTGCCACGGATGATGGAGAATCTGCATCCCGAACATGCCTGGATTGTGGGTGAGTTTCACTACTTCAATGGCGTGCTGTGTGTCACTTGCTGCACTCTGGCTGTACAACATTGCAATGTGTGTTTTCCGTGCACAGGTGACTCAGCATATCCCAGTCGCCCATGGCTGTTGAGCCCACTACAGAATCCCCGGACACCAGCAGACATCCGCTACAATGATGCCCATGGCAGGACCCGACGGGTAATCGAGCGGACTTTCGGACTGCTTAAGTAAAGGTTCCGGTGCCTTGAAAGGACCGGAGGCGCACTGGCATATTCGCCTGGGAAGGTGTGCCAGATCTTCGTGGCATGCTGTATGCTGCATAACCTGGCCATCCACAGGAGGGTCCACCTGCTCCTGGATGATGGTGATGACCCAAGGCCACAACCTGCTCAGGGAGCAGAATCCAGTGATGAGGACAGTGGAGAGGAGGAAGGAGTTGATCAGCGCCAACAGCTCATCGAACGCTACTTCACTTGAAGGTGGGTGACAAGGTACAACGGGTATATTGTCTGATGTTGTTGTTCTTGTTATGAATGGCTATGCGTGGCAGTAACCAATGGGCACATGTACTGTCACCCATGTGTGTAGTTTGTGAAATGGAAGTTCAGTGCCGAGATGTGTATAGGACTGTATTTGTGCACATCTGCTAGACATTGTGTGATATGGCTGTGAAGTTTAGGTTATTTTGTGTGCAGTGATCTGTGTGTTGCCACAATGACACCAGTGACTGTTGTTCTGTTGTGTCTCCCTAGGTGCTACAGAGGGTTCCTGGCCTGCATACTGTACATCATTGGAACACATCATGGACATCTGCAACTATGTAAATACTGCACTATAAAATTCACAACACAAATTCTTGTGCATCAGGTATTTTATTTTTGGAGTGTACATGTGATTGGTGCGGTGATATTTACATGAAGGTGTGGAATGAGCACTGAGTTGACAGTCCAGTTCAATGAGTTGTAAGAGTAGAGACCACATGGATGTGGTGACCCAGTCCAACAGTGAGGTGCCATTGCCAGGGCAATATGGGGAAGGATAGTCCAAACTGTGAATGCAGTTGGGAAGAGGGTTGTCTTCACGGCTGGCTCCGTGACTGGCATGTGGTAGGTGCATTGCCTCCAGAGACTCCCAGGCTCTTCTTAGGATGCCCCCTAGATCTTTTTTTTGGGGGGGGGGGCCTGCTGATTGGCCAGCGACGTCAGGGGACTCGTCCCTCTCTGTTGGCGCAGGGGAGGATGGAGCACTGTCATCCTGCGGCACAACAGGAGGGGACGGAGGTGGTGGTTGGGACACAGGCCTGTCCCTCTGCAACGCCACTTGCTGGCCCATGAGGTCCACCATCTGTCCCAGACGGTTATCGATGGACCTCATCAGCAGGATGAGCTCCCTCATGAGTTCATCAGACCGGCCACTTTGTCCCTGGACCTCTTGGTAGGCCTCCACAACTCTGGTGAAGTGGTCCAGGGATGGTGTCCACTCCTCCAGAGGTCTGGTGGTGACCCTGGCCCTCCCACTTGTTCTGCCGCCACGGACCTCTTCCCTCGCCACTGGGGGACCACGCACTCTCTCCCTGCCCTCCACAGCTGTTGGTGTGGGTTGGTCGTCCCTGGGGACAGGGACGTTGCTGCAGGTGGTACTGGTGGTCCTGGTGGTGTTGGTGGCAGGGGCGGTGGTGGCTGTGGTGGTTGCGGTGGTAGAGGCTGTGGCTGCAGGGGTCTGCTGCGTTGTAGTGGCAGCAGAGTTGGTGGTGGGGAGGATGGGGGCATGGGACCTCTGGGTCTGTGGCACACCTGATGGGCCGGCCTGGAGCTCATCATCCAAACTGTCTTGGGAGTCCACTTCTGAGAGTCCATGGGCCAGGGGCGGAGACTGGCTCTGCTGGCCCTTGGTGTTGTCCTCAGCAGTGAGTTCTTTGTCACCTGAGGAGTAGATCGGGAGTGGTCAGTGTTAGTGTCATCTGCGTATCATCATCTGTCTGTACACTACTTACATGTGCAGTCATCAGTTGCAGTAATAATGGCAACACCGTCTAACATTTCATAGTGCTGGGGGACATCATGGAGTCATACATATTGATTGTCAATGCTTTGGGTTAGATTGTTGTAGGTTTACTGGATGCAGGTCGCACACACACACATCATGCGGATTTACTGTAGATACGTACCTGTTAAGTCACTGTGCAGGAGGCAATGGCTGACACATGCTGCTGGGTGGGGGGGGCCTCCATGATGCTGGGGTGTGGGACAGGGGGGATGGTGGGAGTAGTAGTGCAGGCCTCCCTCCCTTCCACACACTCCCAGTGAAGATGGCTACCAACCTGTAAGTCTGTTTGTCTAACAGTGCAATGGCTGACACATGCTGCTGGGTGGGGGAGGCCTCCATGATGCTGGGGTGTGGGACATGGGGGATGGTGGGAGTTGTGATACAACCCTCCCACCCGTAAACAGTGCTCCAATACAAGATGGCTACCAACCTGTTAGTCTGTTTATCTAACAGTGCAATGGCAGACACATGCTGCTGGGTGGGGGAGGCCTCCATGATGCTGGGGTGTGGGACAGGGAGATGTTGGGAGTTGTGATACAACCCTCCCACCCGTAAACAGTGCTCCAATACAAGATAGCTACCAACCTGTGAGTCTGTTTGTCAAACAGTACAATGGCTGACACATGCTGCTGGGTAGGGGAGGCCTCCATGATGCTGGGGTGTGGGACAGGGGGGGTGGTGGGAGTAGTAGTGCAGGCCTCCCTCCCTTCCACACACTCCCAGTGAAGATGGCTACCAACCTGTAAGTCTGTTTGTCTAACAGTGCAATGGCTGACACATGCTGCTGGGTGGGGGAGGCCTCCATGATGCTGGGGTGTGGGACAGGGGGGATGGTGGGAGTAGTAGTGCAGGCCTCCCTCCCCTCCACATACTCCCATTGAAGATGGCTACCAACCTGTAAGTCTGTTTGTCTAACAGTGCAATGGCTGACACATGCTGCTGGGTGGGGGAGGCCTCCATGATGCTGGGGTGTGGGACAGGGGGGATGGTGGGAGTTGTGATACAACTCTCCCACCCGTAAACAGTGCTCCAATACAAGATGGCTACCAACCTGTGAGTCTGTTTGTCAAACAGTGCAATGGCTGACACATGCTGCTGGGTGGGGGAGGCCTCCATGATGCTGGGGTGTGGGACAGGGGGGATGGTGGGAGTTGTGATACAACCCTCCCACCCATAAACAGTGCTCCAATACAAGATGGCTACCAACCTGTGAGTCTGTTTGTCAAACAGTGCAATGGCTGACACATGCTGCTGGGTGGGGGAGGCCTCCATGATGCTGGGGTGTGGGGCAGGGGGGGTGGTGGGAGTAGTAGTGCAGGCCTCTCTCCCTTCCACACACTCCCAACGAAGATGGCTCCCAACCTGTAAGTCTGTTTGTCTAACACTGCAATGGCTGACACATGCTGCTGGGTGGGGGAGGCCTCCATGATGCTGGGGTGTGGGACAGGGGGGATGGTGGGAGTTGTGATACAACCTTCCCACCCGTAAACAGTGCTCCAATACAAGATGGCTACCAACCTGTTAGTCTGTTTGTCTAACAGTGCAATGGCTGACACATGCTGCTGGGTGGGGGAGGCCTCCATGATGCTGGGGTGTGGGACAGGGGGGATGGTGGGAGTTGTGATGCAACCCTCCCACCAGTAAACAGTGCTCCAATACAAGATGGCTACCAACCTGTGAGTCTGTTTGTCAAACAGTGCAATGGCTGACACATGCTGCTGGGTGGGGGAGGCCTCCATGATGCTGGGGTGTGGGACAGGGGGGATGGTGGGAGTTGTGATACAACCCTCCCACCCGTAAACAGTGCTCCAATACAAGATGGCTACCAACATGTAAGTCTGTTTGTCAAACAGTGATGGCTGACACATGCTCCTGGGTGGGGGAGGCCTCCATACTGCTCTGCTTTGATACAGGGGGTATGGTGTGAGTTGTTGTAGAGACCTCCCTCACCCATACAGGCCTCCTAAGCAGGGTGGCTGGCTACATGTTGGGCGGGGATGGACAGTAAAATGGTGTTTGGGTATTGCAAGGAGGTAATTCTCATTGAGGTGTTGGACATTTGTCTGTACTTACCAGCCTCCGCTCCCCCGGCTACTCCTGTGAGACTCTCAGGTAGAAGGATGGCAAGCACCTTCTCCTCCCATGGTGTGAATGTCTTTTGTGGGATGGGAGGGCCACTGCCAGTCACGTTTGCCAGCGTCCAGTTCTTGCTCCTCTTCTCCTTGACAACCCTCTTGAGATCATTCCACCGCTTCTGGATCTCCTTCTTGGATCTTGGGGTGGCCCCTACTGCATTCACCCTTTGGACTATCCTTTCCCACATTTGTGTCTTGGTGGCTAATGGTGTCTGTTGGACCAGGCTACCAAATAGTTGTGGCTCTACTCTTACAATCTCGTTGACCATGACTGTCAACTCACTCTTAGTGAATTTGGGCATTTTTTGTGATGTCATGGTGTGGGAGGGTTGAGGTGTTTGCGGGTGCAGGGGTGTGTGGGTGCAGGGGTGTGATGATGATGTGTGTGGGGTGTTGTGTGGTGGGGGTTTGTTAGTGATGGTGTGATGGTGGTGGTGGTGGTGGTTGGTGGGTGGGTGTGCTGTGCTCTTTTGCCTCTCCTGTCAGATGTGGTTTATGGCCTTGTCTTCTGGAGTGATGCAAAGGATTGTGGTCAGTGCAGGGGGTGGCTTTGTACTCAGCTGTGTGGGTGTGTCCAATAGGATTTTGGTGGTCAGGTGTGTTGTGGGAGTGGTTCTGTGTATTATTTTGGTTATTTATGTTTCTGTGTATGTGTGTTGTATGTTTTGGGTGCAGGGCTACCTTGTTTATGCAGTGTTAGGCATCACTGCGGTGTTTTCACATCGTCCGCCATGTTTATCATGTTCGTCCGCAGTGGTGGCTTTGCTGCTGCTTGTCCGCCAATTCTACGATTTACTCCTGGGTGCGCCCGCGGTGGTCGGTGTGGGTGGTTCCGCCCGCAACACCCTTGGGGTTATCGTAATTTCCCGTGCGGTGTCTCCGATGTACCTGTGGACGGTTTTGTGTTATCCGCTGCTTTTCCGGCCGGTTTTTCGTGGCGGGTGATCCTAATTCGCATGCCGGTTTTTCCGCGGTCATGGCGGGCGGTTGATTTCCGCCTCCATGGCGGTCGGGGTGGTTTTCCGCACGCTATCCTAATGGGCCCCTATGGCACATGAACATCCAGGGGAGTGTCCAACTCATGTGTGCTTTAAACATGAAGTACTTTGCACTGTACACGCCTTTGTGAAATGTTAATGTGAGCGTGTTTTTCTTGGGCTGTACTCCCCCACCCTCCTGTTGACTATGCTGCTTCTTCTCTTCCATCCCCTACCCTCCTGTTGTGTTGTTGCCCATGCCCTCCACCTGCAATAAGAACAATATGCATTGGCAAAGCCAATAGGTCTCTGCAAAATATATTTCGGCCATTTTGTATAGCAGCATGGCTGCTTTTCAAAATGACTGAGAGTAAGAGAAAAAAGGACTATGACACTGCTATACAACATTGTTAAACGATATGAACATTGACAAAACCAAAAGCCCTCGTATTGCCGAAGTCTTTAGGCTTCAGCACTGCTTGGTGTATCAGGCAGCACAGGAATGTGGTGTTTGCTCCTTGCATAAGGCACATCACCAGAGCCAGTAGTGGACTTTTGAAATGTATGCAACATCTCCCAGGAGACCAATAGCTATTTAGATTTTTTTTGTAAGGTCTCTCTCGCTCTGCGATTTATTTGTGGATGTCATTATTCTAAATGCTTTACTTGCATTTGCAATACCAGACAACTACTAGTTTTCCTTTTATCTTAAACCTTTAAATTGGGTCCCGTTTGAATATGAAGGTGACATAATGGTGCACAATTGACGAGTTGGGTCCGTGCATCCACTTTTGGACGAAAGAGAGACTCGTATTTCTTTTGTTTGTTTATGTTTCCATATTTATTTATTTATTTATAAATTTTTATGCTTACATCCCTGACTGTGCCTGCCTAAGATTTGGTGAGTTGCGGCTAGAACACCCAATGACTGCGAGTACGCGTTTTCACTATATTACCACAATGTTTTTTTATGGTTTGAACATTTCACTTGATTTGGTTCCTTTGGTGACACATTCAGCATGCAAGCACAACCACAATTCATAGAAGTGTATGTGAATATGTTAGTCTGTATCGCTAAATGCCACTTTATTTTATTTTTCAATACTTATTAAGAAAATGTCAAAAATAATGTACAGGTCTAGTGTAAAGAATGAGCAATTACATATTTCTATTGATGTTGTATATTATGTTGAGTAGAAAGTATTGAGTACTACACAACTGTGCAAAACTTCACAAATGGGTTGAGCTTTGTTAACAGGAGAGCTGTTGCGAGAACAAGTCACCCAGGCAAGCTTCCTAGTAACAGGTATGAGTTCTACTGCAAGGAAGAAAGTAGAGAACAGAGACTAGAGATAGGAATCTGTCTCTTTATTTAATTATTTTACAGATGCTGACAATGGTGGTCAAGTCACATTAAGGACCTTATTATGGGTTCAGTGGTCCGACCGACGAAGGACCGCATCTGCGACCGCTAAGAGACCGCTGCGTCTGTGGCCTTCGACCACGTATTATGAGTTTTGTGAGGGGCCGGCAGTGGGCAATGTATTTTCATATTTATCGATGGCTGTGTGTACATTCGGACTGCATATGTGTCAAATGCGCACATATGCATGACATATGTGGGAAAATACCACCTACCCATTGACAGAGTTCAACCCATATGTAGGCAGTCCCGATAAAGGGGAAAAGGTACCAAAGCACTTACCTGTATTTCTCCGAAGATGGGGTCGTATCCCTCAGATTGAAGAAGCTCCTGTGTAGGTGGGACCTGGCGAAAGGGATCCACATTGAAATCTGCTTGGCCGAACTGTAAAGGGGTGAGTATGCACCCCAAATCCTTGATTTTCGCCGACCTTCAGGTGGCGGTGGGACTGCCTTGGTCAGTTCGTCGGGAAGTCAACTCGTAATTCGAATGGCGGTGTTGCACCTCTGTATCATCCAATCGAGGACTTGTGTTTGCGCAGTACCACAGCGACAACTGGCTTCACTACAAAACTCTGCATTTTAGATAGTCACATGGAAAGGGATTATTGTTTCTAAGTTGGTTCCAAATTTCATTTCTTTGGAAATGTGTTTCTAGTGCAGTGTGAGTTTTCTGGATTCATCAGTAAGGGTTGGATCCAGTGGAAGCAGCATAAGTGTGTCCAGTGCATGTGTTCCCCATCCCATTCCCAGAGTTTGGTACCTGGTGCTCAGTAAGAGGGGTGCAGGTTGAGATTCAGGGGAAGTAGATACTGTCTCAGCGGTCTGGGGTGAGGTGTATGTGGAAGAATGTGAATGGTGTGCTGCACTGGACGATTGGGTGTGAGTTCTCTGAAAGAAGGAGCTTGCTGAACACTTTGGTGTGAGTTCTCTGAAATAAGGAGCTTGCTGGTTGATTGGGTGTGAGTTCTCTACAATAAGAAGCTTGCATCGGGGAGTGATTCTAAAAGGAGTGGCTGAGGTGTCTTCCAGCCCAGAGTGGTGGAAGAGTTTCAGAGTAGCCCAACTAGGTCCCGGTGTCGGGGCCCACGTCCTGTCTCTAAGGAGAAGAAGTGAGTGGGTCTGCGTGTCTCCATGTGCCTATATATACCAAAATATTTCAAAAACATCCCACACATCCCTGTGTGTGGGATGCTCTTGAAATATTTTGGTATATATCATTATCGTCTATGTTGTGTGAATTTGGTCTTATTGTTTGTAAAATAATGATACATTTATACGAAAAAAAGAAATAAATTATGAACATTTTCTGTTAAGTTTTTTGACTCTGACTTAAGTTGGCTTGACTCTGGTTACAGTGAGCTTATCCCTGCTTTTTGTAAATTAAGGACTCAATTTGAGCCACAATATAAACTGAAAGGGGCAGACCATTTTGTTTTTCGATTTAGCTGGATAATGCAGATCTATTAGAATTTGTATTATTCAACTCCATGGAGTCCAAGCATTCTTTAAAAAAATATTTGTTCTACTAAAATCTCCATTATTTCAATTGACAAATTGTTGAAACTACAGCCCGAAAAATCTAAGCGAGATCTTCAACAGAAAATTGACTTGGATATTGTTTGGTGATCAGAATAACATAAGAGAAAATTCTTGGTGTGACCATGCACAAGTGTTGTTATTTTACGTTTATGAGATATGAATGGCACTTAGTTAACCAATTTATAATGCAGGTATAGTATTTGAATAAAGATATTATGCACACTTTGTTGACCAAAGCTTTAAGAATAACGTATGTTTTTATATATTATAAGATTGACTTAACTACTCATAATATGTCAAAATAAGGGTATCAAGAGAAATAAGTTATGGGCTAACTTCTTCGTATCTTTCAAGACTTAATGGAAAAAAGTATTTCTTTACACATTGTGAAATGGTTCCTAAACCTGGATGAAGTTAATTTTGATATGTACCATATAAATTTGGGGTGAGCGTAACTCACATAATTCAATGTAGCTTAATCACACGGAATTGTCAAATAAATCTGTGAAATTACGCAGAATTATGTGGGAAGTGCAATTTAGCATTAGGGCTATTCCCTTTGGCTAAACTTCCCTCTTGCATCGAAAAATGATGCAAGGATGCATTTTTCGCTAAGAAACAGTGCTACATGCAACAGAACACAAAAAGCAATATGAACTGCTGCTTGCTAAATGTGCACTTGTGGTAGGAGTTTACCAGAACTTACCCCCAGCATTTAGCACTAGTTTCTTAGCGCAAAAAGGCAGCAGAACATGAGCAGTAATATAAGAAGCAGCATGTGCTTGCAAAATATGCTCTTGCTATATAATGTTATACTCCAAAATGCTCTTATTTACTTGAGGGGGTTTTATTGTGTTATTATCAGTAATTCCACAGCGAGCTACTCTGATTTCTCCAGCGTAATTAGTTTTGCTCCCAGTCCTAATTAAAAACCTATTACTGATTTCTCATGACCTGTGTGCAATGGAGAAATGTATTTTTTCATAGAATATTACTTTTCAAAGATAGTTAATAAACATGTTATACTTTTCATTTAAATATATTTCCTAATGTCAGGTAAGGAATTCACTCCAGAGTTTTTCCCTTCCATCACCCCCTTTCCTTTGATCTTTCCGTTTATTAAAATGCTTCACATTTCAATAGGTATTATTTATATTCTGTTTAGTCTTTCCTAAAATTGTACAGATGGGTTTCCCCTATAAATTGTGCCTATGACTCATTATTTATGTTATTATATCAATATTTCATAAGTATTTAGGACAGCATTTTTATATAACGTCTTTTTTGACAACTTTAATCCTTTTCTGAATTTAAATCGTCAATAAAGCTATTTAGACAAAAAAGAGGCTTTACCTTCAAAGCATCCTACTGCAGGAACTACCCCCAATAAATAGGGATGTGGCACGACTGCGTACAGTTCGAACCCCATCAATACTGGCTTTAAATACCCTCATGAGACCCTTGATCCCACGCAGACCCAGACTTAAATATGGCAAGGCAACCTAATAATGTACCATCATCAACATTACCAGTGTCACAAAGAAGTTATTGTCTTGAGCTAGCAAATAGCCACCCCGAGGCTGTTAAGTGGACTTGCAAAACAGAAATCAATGACCCAGGGGATATGAATTGGTACCAAAAAAAGATAAGGGTGAACTAAGATACTTTGTACTGTTGAGTCACTGTAGCCAGAAAAGGAGAATGCTTAATGTGCATTTGATAGCAATGGCTTATTTGCTGAGTGACTTAGATGGTGGGGTCTTAAAGACAACAGTGTGTATCAAAAGGTATGCTCGGTGTACTTGAGCTCATACTTATTTTTAAGGGAGTGTATTGAACTGCACTGCATCTGAAGTGTTTAAACGACTCCTAACATTAGGTATCCCAGCAGAGTGATGGAAGTCAGCCAGCTTAGCCCTTTAACACTCAAGACACAATGCTCCCTTATGCAACTACCATTATTGTAAAACTCAGAGCCCTACTAATTAATCTCCCCACTTATGCTGATTGTATACAAAGGCTTGTGGCTGTGTGTTTGTGCGTGTTATTACCTGTTGATACCTCTTCTGACCCTTTCAAATTAACATGTAATCATTTTTTCCTTTCACAATCAGACTCTGCGTTTCATGTACGTTTTTTCTCCGAGAGTGACTGCAGTAAACCAGCTCTGCTCATCGACACCTGACACGCAATTCTAACCACATTCACAACCAGGTCTTCGCTCTTTAAGTACCAACACCACAGTAGTAGCAGGCAATGGTCCCCTGTGCCAAGAAAGCACCTGCTCTGACCGCCAAAGCATCTGCTAACATTAACATTTGCTCCCAACGGATGGTAAATGTAATAAGATTTGTGCCAGGAAATGGGCACAACCAGCAGAGCAGATGATTCCATCCCGAATTGGTTATCTCTTTCCGATACTACTGGTTGTACTTTTTTTCTTTTGCATGCAGTTAAAATGTATTTTTGTTTTGGGTCCGACATTAGCCAAGACCTTTAGATATAAGTAACATTATATATATATATATATATATATATATATATATATATATATATATATATATATATATATATATATATATATATGTATATATATATATATATATATATATATTTATACATGCATGCATGCATGCATGCATGTATGTATGTATGTATGTATGTATGTATGTATGTATATATATATATATATATATATATATATATATATATATATATATATATATGTATATATATCAACAGAAGTCCGCCGGTCTCCCAGCCACATGCGGCGGCGGGCTCGAGTGAGGAGGCGACCCTCGTAATTTTTTGCACAAAACGACTTTGCCTTCAAAGAAGTTGACTCGAGCCCAGATCCTTTTAGCGTGCAGTTTTATTTCAACACAGAATGTCAATCAACACCCGATGCGTTTCGGTGCAGCCGCACCTTGGTCACCCGTGACCAAGGTGCGGCTGCACCGAAACGCGTCGGGTGTTGATTGACATTCTGTGTTGAAATAAAACTGCACGCTAAAAGGATCTGGGCTCGGGTCAACTTCTTTGAAGGCAAAGTCGTTTTGTGCAAAAATAAAATATATATATATATATATATATATATATATATATATATATATATATATATATATATATATATATATATATATATATATATATATATATATATATATATATATATATATATATATATATATATATGAGGTACGTAGAGCTCCCAAAGATAACAAGTGTAGCGAACTTAGCCACTCGAGCAAACAGGAACCAGCGAGACCCAAAGAAGGTGCACATTTTTCTTTATTGGTTTTTAGCCCAGCACCAGTCCGCCATGACGCGTTTCGGCTAGAGATAGCCTTGATCACATGACATCGTCATGAGGGCTGACCACCCATTTAAAGTGCAAAGTGCCATCACGTGTCATGGAAACTGAAAAAATACTATTAACGTTTCCATGATGTTGCAAATTTTTACATTACGGCTTAAATGCCGGTATTGCACACATTGTCAATAAATAGATCAAAAGATATTATTGAATTGCAGTAAAATACATTAAACATTAGCAATGAAAGAAACCTCAGAGAACAAATGCATTCATGAAAGTACATGGCAACGGCTATGAAAACTTCTAAAATTGTATAAAAGTTAAAAGCGATGCCCATGTGGGCCAATGCATGGAACCTGAGGTAGAGACTGCAATTGTGCAAATACGCTATTAGTGCAAAACATGTATAATGGCAATAAAGTGCTACTGAGAAAGTGAAGTGTTTGTTAAATCAAAACAAATATACAAAAAGGTCATGGAGGGTACAGGGATCATGTTACGATGTTAAAGTTGTAATCCACAGTTCATATTTTACTAAATTCATGGAATTCTAGTTAACACAATCAGTTACAAGATTGAATCACAGAAAGTGCATAGTGCTAGTAACATAAGGTATCAGGGTACTATAGATAGGTGTGGCAGCCCTCCCCAGTATTGAGGCCTTGCGGTGCCTTTGTGGCATATAATATTATGTAGCGGGTCTCTAATTTACGAAGTAGAGACTCCCTGTCACCCACCCTCTTCTGGGGAGGAACACAATCTATCACAAAGTACCTCAACAACGAGGCATCTTTTCCATGTTTGTTCTCAAAGTGCCTGGCTACAGGATATGTCGCATCTGCACGGGTGATAGCTCGCAGGTGCTGTAATATTCGCTTGTGCACTTGTGGTCTAGTGCTGCCTACATATCTCAGCCCGCACGGACACTCTAAAACATAAACTGCAAACTCAGATTTGCAGTTCAGTTTCTGTTTGATTTTAATTGGAAAAGGTCATAATGGGGTAGTGACCTCTGTTTTGCTGATACCATGTTTGCAAGCTTTGCAAGTAGAGCACCTTAAAAAACCTTTACTGTCACTTAGCCATGACCCAGTAATCACCTCTGGACTACTAGATACCAGACTGTCTTGCATCGAACGGGCTTTGCGGTAGGTAATGCTGGGATGTTTTGTCATCAGGGGGCCTATAATGGGGTCACTGGATACCAAGAACCAGTTGTCCCTGACAATTTTATGGATACTTTTATGTTGATCGCTGTATTCCATAATGAGTCTGGTCTCCTCACATGATCTATCGGTGTAAGACCCTTGCTGAACAACACCTGAGCCCAGGAGTGTTAGCCTGTCGATTTTGTTGGCCCTCTATATCTATAGTTTCTGGCTTGTATCCCCGTTGAATGAACCGAGCCCTACAGAGGGATTTTGCCAGCCGGCATTCTTGCTCATTACTGCAAATTCTCCGGACACGGAGCATCTCCCCATAGGGGACACTGCGTATCAGGTGTGCTGGATGATGACTATCTGCATGCAGTAATGTATTACCCGCAGTGGGCTTACGATATAATCTAGTCTGAAGGCTACCATCCTGGACAAAGATCTCCACATCCAGGAACACGATGGACTTTTTACTGAGGCTACTGGTGAATTGAATGTTAAGATTATTGGCATTCAATTCCCTTATGAAATCAATAACCTCGTCTTCAGTACCATCCCATACAAAAACCAGGTCATCGATGTACCTTAACCAGAGTTTTACATTAGTGTTCATAGTGGCAACATGTTGTTTCATCAGGACCTGCTCCTCCCAGTACCCCATGTGCAGACAGGCGTAACTGGGAGAGAAGCAGGCCCCCATTGCCACACCCCTGGTCTGTAAGAAAAGCTGGTTAGCAAACAAAAAGACATTTTTTTCGAGACAGATAGCAATCATGTCTAACAACATTTTAGAATGTTCCTGGAAACAAGCATCTCTTTTTCGAAGGAAATGTTGTGTGGCTCTCAGTCCATCAGGATGGAATATACTGGTATAGAGCGACGTGACGTCCATAGATACCAGACGAAATTAGGATTCCATCTAAAGTCTTGGAGTTTTCTGAGTAAATCACTAGTGTCCAGGATAAAGGATGGTAGGCCTCTTACAAAGTCCTGTAAGAAAAAATCAATGTATTTGCTCATATTTTCCAACAGGCTGTTGCATGCAGATATAATAGGCCTACCAGGGGGCTGCTGCAGATTCTTATGTACTTTTGGAATGAAGTAAATAACAGGCGTGACTGGAAAGTCCTTTTTGAGAAACTTGTATTCATCCATTGAAAGCAAGCCCTTGCTCCTCCAAGCAGAAAGTTTGAGATAAATTTCATTTCTTGCCTTGAGAGCCTCCTGCATAGAGATGCGCCTGTAACATTCCCTATCATTAAGTTGTTTATGGGCTTCCTCCAAGTACATCTTACGTGGCCACAAGACCACGTTGCCCCCTTTATCCGATTGTCTGATCACCAAATTTTTATTTGCCTTAAGTTTCTTTATCAATGTGTGGTACTGCCTGTCCTTATGGTTGTAGCGCTTAGTTGAATTGGTAATTTTAATCTGTAGGTCCTTTAATTGTGAGGTGACACGGTCATTAAAAATGTCCACATTGTCTTTTATCATCAGGGGATAAAATTTAGATTTAATTTTGAAAGGTGTCGGACAAACGGCAGGTAAAGGTTCGCCTCCAAGTGCTGTCTGACTCTCTGTAGTAGGGCGAAATTCTTCTTCCTGGAGTTCCAACAGTTATTGTGTCAGGGCTGCTCCTAGCGTTACTGTATCACTAGCACCACTTGATGCATTGATTACAGAAGCAGCCTCGTGGACCCCATTGGTAGAGTTTGAATCTACTACTGTGTGCGTGGCAAAGTGTTTGCGCAGTTTAAGTTGACGCACAAACTTAAATATGTCTATTTTAGTAGTAGCATAATCAAAATCTCCTCGTGGACTATAGGTTAGTCCTAAAGCTAAAATAGAAGTCTCCTTGGGAGTCAGATTAATGTCAGATAAATTGATGCCGGCACGTCTGGAAGGCACACCAGCAGACCCCCCTAACTACGGAGAAACGCGCTCAGCCACGAAATACCTAAATCTGGAAGAGGCCACCTAGTGAAACCAATCCTCTTCACAAATCACAACAAGGAATGGTGTTGTGTGAAAATATAAACAACGATGGCATAACCGTTATGAGAATATCCTTCCTTCTACATCAGTAGTGTTTAGATCATAACTATGGAGTGAAATAAGCGGTGCCGGCGAATATCTACCCTATCAACATAACATATCCTATGAGCAACCCTGTATAAAAATAAGAAGTGGAATCAACACTTATCAGTTATATATTTCCTGCTGAAAACTCTTCATCATTAAAAACATCAGAACTTCTGTTCTAAGAAATTGGAATCTACTCCACAGGATAACTAAGTAAAGAACTTGTTGTACACCTGTCTGTGTGTAAAAAACGAAATGACGGTCACCTGATGAAGGCCTCAGGCCGAAACGCGTTGTGTTCTACTCTACCGCATTTGCCTTCATACAATTTTCCATCGACCGAACATATCGTACAGCACCTTTTTTGTATTTAACTGTATATTGTTGTATGTTTTTGTTTACAATAGGTAGTGCATGTCATTTATTGTCACTATTATGAATCATAATGGTAACTATGAACTAAGTGAATTTACATTTTAAAAAAGAAACACAAAACTTTGTTGTCTAAAATGGAAAAAAAGATATAAAAATGAAACAAATAATAAGAAAAATAAAATAACCATATATTTTCCATACGTTGCTGTCTAAGCGAATTATTAATGTCAATGTAATATGTAAAATGAGGTTGTAACAAGGGCACTAATATTATCAATTGGTTTGCTATTTTTTCTTCTCAACCCATGGTTGTATATTCCTACGATTAGCAAGCCACTAGGTTGTATGGGTCCCCTCTTTCCAAACTGAGATAAATTGATGACTGCATGGGCATCAGAATATGGGTTGTCTGTCATTTCTATTGTTGTGGCTGAGCTGGTTGTGCCTTGTTCCACTGCCATCTGGATCGCTGCTTCCTTTGCCTGCCACCTGCATTTGCGGCGTTTGTTGCTTTCCCGCCTGTCTGCGCGTTTCCTGTTGTTGCGCTGGCGGCGGCTGCCTGGGTTCCAGAATGCAGGGTTAGTTTTGGATATATATATTACCTACTGACAGTCGCCAGTAGGTAGTTATAGTTAGGATTTTTTTCAATGTTAAATCTCAAAATTCTATTTGGAATAACTTTGGCGCCGGATGACGAATCTGCCTAAAAATTTCCTCAAAATGGCCTCGTCGAGCTCCGGTCCTTCCCTGAAGGTTTGGGGGGGATGCGTCAAGCGGGGGCCGAGATAAAAGGGGGGTCCCAAAACGCGTTTTCCCCATCTTAATTTCCATAGGGCGGTCGACCTCACTTTTAGCCCGAACGGCTGAATGGATTTACACCAAACTTGGCAAAATTGTAGGGACTGGTAGCCTGATGTGCTTTTGCTATGTCTCAAGATATGTGCTCCAGTTGAATTTGAGTAATTTAGGTTAAAAAAAATATATATCTATAGCAGCGCTCCGGTATATATTTATACATGCATGCATGCATGCATGCATGTATGTATGTATGTATGTATGTATGTATGTATGTATATATATATATATATATATATATATATATATATATATATATATATATATATATATATATATATATATATATATATATATATATATATATATATATATATGTATATATATCAACAGAAGTCCGCCGGTCTCCCAGCCACATGTGGCGGCGGGCTCGAGTGAGGAGGCGACCCTCGTAATTTTTTGCACAAAACGACTTTGCCTTCAAAGAAGTTGACTCGAGCCCAGATCCTTTTAGCGTGCAGTTTTATTTCAACACAGAATGTCAATCAACACCCGATGCGTTTCGGTGCAGCCGCACCTTGGTCACCCGTGACCAAGGTGCGGCTGCACCGAAACGCGTCGGGTGTTGATTGACATTCTGTGTTGAAATAAAACTGCACGCTAAAAGGATCTGGGCTCGGGTCAACTTCTTTGAAGGCAAAGTCGTTTTGTGCAAAAATAAAATATATATATATATATATATATATATATATATATATATATATATATATATATATATATATATATATATATATATATATATATATATATATGAGGTACGTAGAGCTCCCAAAGATAACAAGTGTAGCGAACTTAGCCACTCGAGCAAACAGGAACCAGCGAGACCCAAAGAAGGTGCACATTTTTCTTTATTGGTTTTTAGCCCAGCACCAGTCCGCCATGACGCGTTTCGGCTAGAGATAGCCTTGATCACATGACATCGTCATGAGGGCTGACCACCCATTTAAAGTGCAAAGTGCCATCACGTGTCATGGAAACTGAAAAAATACTATTAACGTTTCCATGATGTTGCAAATTTTTACATTACGGCTTAAATGCCGGTATTGCACACATTGTCAATAAATAGATCAAAAGATATTATTGAATTGCAGTAAAATACATTAAACATTAGCAATGAAAGAAACCTCAGAGAACAAATGCATTCATGAAAGTACATGGCAACGGCTATGAAAACTTCTAAAATTGTATAAAAGTTAAAAGCGATGCCCATGTGGGCCAATGCATGGAACCTGAGGTAGAGACTGCAATTGTGCAAATACGCTATTAGTGCAAAACATGTATAATGGCAATAAAGTGCTACTGAGAAAGTGAAGTGTTTGTTAAATCAAAACAAATATACAAAAAGGTCATGGAGGGTACAGGGATCATGTTACGATGTTAAAGTTGTAATCCACAGTTCATATTTTACTAAATTCATGGAATTCTAGTTAACACAATCAGTTACAAGATTGAATCACAGAAAGTGCATAGTGCTAGTAACATAAGGTATCAGGGTACTATAGATAGGTGTGGCAGCCCTCCCCAGTATTGAGGCCTTGCGGTGCCTTTGTGTCATATAATATTATGTAGCGGGTCTCTAATTTACGAAGTAGAGACTCCCTGTCACCGCCCCTCTTCTGGGGAGGAACACAATCTATCACAAAGTACCTCAACAACGAGGCATCTTTTCCATGTTTGTTCTCAAAGTGCCTGGCTACAGGATATGTCGCATCTGCACGGGTGATAGCTCGCAGGTGCTGTAATATTCGCTTGTGCACTTGTGGTCTAGTGCTGCCTACATATCTCAGCCCGCACGGACACTCTAAAACATAAACTGCAAACTCAGATTTGCAGTTCAGTTTCTGTTTGATTTTAATTGGAAAAGGACATAATGGGGTAGTGACCTCTGTTTTGCTGATACCATGTTTGCAAGCTTTGCAAGTAGAGCACCTTAAAAAACCTTTACTGTCACTTAGCCATGACCCAGTAATCACCTCTGGACTACTAGATACCAGACTGTCTTGCATCGAACGGGCTTTGCGGTAGGTAATGCTGGGATGTTTTGTCATCAGGGGGCCTATAATGGGGTCACTGGATACCAAGAACCAGTTGTCCCTGACAATTTTATGGATACTTTTATGTTGATCGCTGTATTCCATAATGAGTCTGGTCTCCTCACATGATCTATCGGTGTAAGACCCTTGCTGAACAACACCTGAGCCCAGGAGTGTTAGCCTGTCGATTTTGTTGGCCCTCTATATCTATAGTTTCTGGCTTGTATCCCCGTTGAATGAACCGAGCCCTACAGAGGGATTTTGCCAGCCGGCATTCTTGCTCATTACTGCAAATTCTCCGGACACGGAGCATCTCCCCATAGGGGACACTGCGTATCAGGTGTGCTGGATGATGACTATCTGCATGCAGTAATGTATTACCCGCAGTGGGCTTACGATATAATCTAGTCTGAAGGCTACCATCCTGGACAAAGATCTCCACATCCAGGAACACGATGGACTTTTTACTGAGGCTACTGGTGAATTGAATGTTAAGATTATTGGCATTCAATTCCCTTATGAAATCAATAACCTCGTCTTCAGTACCATCCCATACAAAAACCAGGTCATCGATGTACCTTAACCAGAGTTTTACATTAGTGTTCATAGTGGCAACATGTTGTTTCATCAGGACCTGCTCCTCCCAGTACCCCATGTGCAGACAGGCGTAACTGGGAGAGAAGCAGGCCCCCATTGCCACACCCCTGGTCTGTAAGAAAAGCTGGTTAGCAAACAAAAAGACATTTTTTTCGAGACAGATAGCAATCATGTCTAACAACATTTTAGAATGTTCCTGGAAACAAGCATCTCTTTTTCGAAGGAAATGTTGTGTGGCTCTCAGTCCATCAGGATGGAATATACTGGTATAGAGCGACGTGACGTCCATAGATACCAGACGAAATTAGGATTCCATCTAAAGTCTTGGAGTTTTCTGAGTAAATCACTAGTGTCCAGGATAAAGGATGGTAGGCCTCTTACAAAGTCCTGTAAGAAAAAATCAATGTATTTGCTCATATTTTCCAACAGGCTGTTGCATGCAGATATAATAGGCCTACCAGGGGGCTGCTGCAGATTCTTATGTACTTTTGGAATGAAGTAAATAACAGGCGTGACTGGAAAGTCCTTTTTGAGAAACTTGTATTCATCCATTGAAAGCAAGCCCTTGCTCCTCCAAGCAGAAAGTTTGAGATAAATTTCATTTCTTGCCTTGAGAGCCTCCTGCATAGAGATGCGCCTGTAACATTCCCTATCATTAAGTTGTTTATGGGCTTCCTCCAAGTACATCTTACGTGGCCACAAGACCACGTTGCCCCCTTTATCCGATTGTCTGATCACCAAATTTTTATTTGCCTTAAGTTTCTTTATCAATGTGTGGTACTGCCTGTCCTTATGGTTGTAGCGCTTAGTTGAATTGGTAATTTTAATCTGTAGGTCCTTTAATTGTGAGGTGACACGGTCATTAAAAATGTCCACATTGTCTTTTATCATCAGGGGATAAAATTTAGATTTAATTTTGAAAGGTGTCGGACAAACGGCAGGTAAAGGTTCGCCTCCAAGTGCTGTCTGACTCTCTGTAGTAGGGCGAAATTCTTCTTCCTGGAGTTCCAACAGTTATTGTGTCAGGGCTGCTCCTAGGGTTACTGTATCACTAGCACCACTTGATGCATTGATTACAGAAGCAGCCTCGTGGACCCCATTGGTAGAGTTTGAATCTACTACTGTGTGCGTGGCAAAGTGTTTGCGCAGTTTAAGTTGACGCACAAACTTAAATATGTCTATTTTAGTAGTAGCATAATCAAAATCTCCTCGTGGACTATAGGTTAGTCCTAAAGCTAAAATGGAAGTCTCCTTGGGAGTCAGATTAATGTCAGATAAATTGATGCCGGCACGTCTGGAAGGCACACCAGCAGACCCCCCTAACTACGGAGAAACGCGCTCAGCCACGAAATACCTAAATCTGGAAGAGGCCACCTAGTGAAACCAATCCTCTTCACAAATCACAACAAGGAATGGTGTTGTGTGAAAATATAAACAACGATGGCATAACCGTTATGAGAATATCCTTCCTTCTACATCAGTAGTGTTTAGATCATAACTATGGAGTGAAATAAGCGGTGCCGGCGAATATCTACCCTATCAACATAACATATCCTATGAGCAACCCTGTATAAAAATAAGAAGTGGAATCAACACTTATCAGTTATATATTTCCTGCTGAAAACTCTTCATCATTAAAAACATCAGAACTTCTGTTCTAAGAAATTGGAATCTACTCCACAGGATAACTAAGTAAAGAACTTGTTGTACACCTGTCTGTGTGTAAAAAACGAAATGACGGTCACCTGATGAAGGCCTCAGGCCGAAACGCGTTGTGTTCTACTCTACCGCATTTGCCTTCATACAATTTTCCATCGACCGAACATATCGTACAGCACCTTTTTTGTATTTAGCTGTATATTGTTGTATGTTTTTGTTTACAATAGGTAGTGCATGTCATTTATTGTCACTATTATGAATCATAATGGTAACTATGAACTAAGTGAATTTACATTTTAAAAAAGAAACACAAAACTTTGTTGTCTAAAATGGAAAAAAAGATATAAAAATGAAACAAATAATAAGAAAAATAAAATAACCATATATTTTCCATACGTTGCTGTCTAAGCGAATTATTAATGTCAATGTAATATGTAAAATGAGGTTGTAACAAGGGCACTAATATTATCAATTGGTTTGCTATTTTTTCTTCTCAACCCATGGTTGTATATTCCCTACGATTAGCAAGCCACTAGGTTGTAGGGGTCCCCTCTTTCCAAACTGAGATAAATTGATGACTGCATGGGCATCAGAATATGGGTTGTCTGTCATTTCTATTGTTGTGGCTGAGCTGGTTGTGCCTTGTTCCACTGCCATCTGGATCGCTGCTTCCTTTGCCTGCCACCTGCATTTGCGGCGTTTGTTGCTTTCCCGCCTGTCTGCGCGTTTCCTGTTGTTGCGCTGGCGGCGGCTGCCTGGGTTCCAGAATGCAGGGTTAGTTTTGGATATATATATTACCTACTGGCAGTCGCCAGTAGGTAGTTATAGTTAGGATTTTTTTCAATGTTAAATCTCAAAATTCTATTTGGAATAACTTTGGCGCCGGATGACGAATCTGCCTAAAAATTTCCTCAAAATGGCCTCGTCGAGCTCCGGTCCTTCCCTGAAGGTTTGGGGGGGATGCGTCAAGCGGGGGCCGAGATAAAAGGGGGGTCCCAAAACGCGTTTTCCCCATCTTAATTTCCATAGGGCGGTCGACCTCACTTTTAGCCCGAACGGCTGAATGGATTTACACCAAACTTGGCAAAATTGTAGGGACTGGTAGCCTGATGTGCTTTTGCTATGTCTCAAGATATGTGCTCCAGTTGAATTTGAGTAATTTAGGTTAAAAAAAATATATATCTATAGCAGCGCTCCGGTATATATTTATACATGCATGCATGCATGCATGCATGTATGTATGTATGTATGTATGTATGTATGTATGTATATATATATATATATATATATATATATATATATATATATATATATATATATGTATATATATCAACAGAAGTCCGCCGGTCTCCCAGCCACATGCGGCGGCGGGCTCGAGTGAGGAGGCGACCCTCGTAATTTTTTGCACAAAACGACTTTGCCTTCAAAGAAGTTGACTCGAGCCCAGATCCTTTTAGCGTGCAGTTTTATTTCAACACAGAATGTCAATCAACACCCGATGCGCTTCGGTGCAGCCGCACCTTGGTCACCCGTGACCAAGGTGCGGCTGCACCGAAACGCGTCGGGTGTTGATTGACATTCTGTGTTGAAATAAAACTGCACGCTAAAAGGATCTGGGCTCGGGTCAACTTCTTTGAGGGCAAAGTCGTTTTGTGCAAAAATAATATATATATATATATATATATATATATATATATATATATATATATATATATATATATATTACCTACTGGCGGTCGCCAGTAGGTATATATAGTTAGGATTTTTTCCCTATGGGATTTCTGAAAATTCTATGCCTAATAACTTTTGCGTTCGTGGACGGAATTGGCTGAAATTTTCAGGAAAATGGCACATTTTGTTTCTGAGCAGACCTTGAAAATTTGGGGGGGTTTTGTGGAGGGGGGGCCGAGAAAAAAGGGGGGTCCCAAAACGCCTTTTTCCCATGTTAATTTCCATAGGGCGGTTGGACTCACTTTTAGCCCGAACGGCTGAATGGATTTTCACGAAACTTGGCAAAATTGTAGGGACTGTTAGCCCGATGTGCCTTTGCTAGGTCTCAATATATGTGCTTCAGTGGATTTTGAGAAATTAACGTTTAAATCAAGATATATATCTGTAACAGCGCTCCGGGCAGCGATCCGGTTCGCGAACCTTTCGCGTAACGGAACTTTGCGATGAGAAGCTGATTGGCCCTCCGGTGTCTGTCAACATTCTAAACAGTCCGGAGCGGCCGCCATCTTGTCTCTCGGTAGGATCGAGAGACAAGAGGAGGCCAAAACAAAGGGGGAAATTACCATAAGGGGGCATAGTAGATCCTCGTTGACCCCCTAGGTTTTATGTGGAGGTTTTAAAAGGGCCTAGGAGGGTCCAAAAAAAAAAATTTTTTTTTGCGTGGTAAGCGCCAAGTTCGCGAACCGGATAGCTTTCTGGGCAGCGAACTTTATGGATAAAAGAATGAAAGACTTTTCTAATACTGTATGTTAATTGTTTGTTGTTTTTCTTGTTTTTTTTTGTTTTCTTTATTTATTTATTTTTTTTATTATGATTGTGTTTCATACTTTATTAAATTTTCTAACATTTCATTGTCAGAAATGTCATAATTTATTATAGGGTGTAATTGTTTTTCATTTTGAAGCAAGTTGTCTACTGCTTCAACACATTGTAGAAGTTCGTGGTCTCTACTGTCATCCATAAAGTCATCAAGTTTGTCTTGGCTGCTCTCCTTCAGTTCAATCGAAAATGAAACTTGCTGCTCGCCTTCCATTTTGCCTGAAATTTGGATTAAAAAAATATATATTAGTAGAGATAGGGCACTGTTGGGATTAATTTTAGATAGGCAGTTTTTATCAGTGAATTTATCTTTTGGCAGTGTATAGTATGAGAGTGGAAATAGGACTAAAAAAAAGTGTATGTGATTTAACCAAGACACTACTACTACAGAGGGATAGTGTATATGTAGCAGAAAAAGTCTACTATATTAAGTCATAGTGCACAATATATTAAATTATAACTTACCTTCACAAAGAAGTTGAAGTTTTTTGAAGCTTTTGAAATAGGAGGTACAACAAGAAGTAGTAGTCAAAATGGCTGTGTTTCCTTCTCTCCCTTTATATATATACAGGTATATAACCAATCAAATGTCAGGTAATAAAAGTAGAAAATGAAAGTAACATTTTCATTGGTTGTCAATTCCAACAATTCAGATGTGTTTTGTGAAGTAATTTACCTCACGGTACTTGGAGAGGTCTACAGGCTAAATGGCTAAATGGAATTTCAATGAAATTTGTGAGAATGGAAGGGATTGTTATGTAGTATGAGCTAATCTATATTTGGTGAGAGTGTTTCTAGTCGTTATTCTGTAAATTACTTTCCCGCCTTTTTTTAGGACCGCTTTCCGGGAAGCTGCCCGGTTAGCGAACCTTAAGCGTCACGGGAGTCCACCATTTTGTGTTTCGTTCGCATTAAGATACAAGATGGAGGGCAAATAATGTTTAGAATGGGTAGAAGGGGTCATGGTAGACTTATCTTGACCCCCTAGGTTTTCTGAGCGTGGCTGAGGAGGCTTATATGTGCGGAAAAAAAATTTTTTTTAAAAAAATTCCGCGAGGTTAGCTTTCGGTTAGCGAACCGGGTAGCGCTCCGGGGAGCGAATTTTGTGGAAAATTAGTGAAAAAAGTTAGAGAAAAATAATAATTGTGAGTGATCAGATGTAGGGTAGCTCTGAGAAGAGCTTTTGGGTTTATGGTACATTTAGGTACTTATAAGTAGGTACCAATGCAGAGTCTTAAATTCAGAATGAAAATTCTGTTGCCCTCATCTGAGAAGTGAACTCCATCTCCTCTGTAGATATCTTGCATGTAGTAACGCAAGTTATTGTTGTACAGAGAGCCCATTCCATGGTCTCTCATGTAAGCTGAAACAGATTTGTTTACATGCTTCCTCGCTTTCTCAATTTGTGGACAAAATTGGTTGGACCACCTCCATTTCTGTCTTTGGCATATATTGGAATATACCAAGGCAGTTTGAGGAAAAAGTGCCATTAATTGCTCCAAGGTGTCCTTTAAAAGCATTTCCAGACCTACCCCTGTCAAAGTGCCCAAATCATTACCTCCACAGTGCACTATTAACAGGTCAGGTTTTGGCAAATGCATAAAGGTTTTCACCAATGGTATCAATTGGTGACATTTTAATCCTCTTTGGCCCAACCACTTAATTTCCACATCTTGTAAATTGAGGTTGTGTAAATTTCTGCTCTCAGCATACCTTTGAGCCCAGTGGATGTAACTATGTCCAACAATCCAGACGTTAAACATGGTGGAAGAAGGTTGTTCTGCAGTCAGATGAAGTGTGGTAATGAAAGGGCAGTTGAAACAGTAGGAGTTTCTAAAGAAAAAAAACTGTGGATTTACAATGCTAATGATTCATTAGCAGTGATTGGTGCATTTCCATTTCTGAAAACAGAAAGTTAGGGTGCATGGATGTGTTCTTTGAAAGATGTAATTTGAATGGTCAAGGAAGAAACATTTAATGAAAGATTGCACTGGATACGCAGGTGCACTGAGAGTTCAGAGTTCAATTGAAACATTGTTGTGTGAATTTGCAAACATGAGAGGTCTTCCAGGAGGTGGTTGCTATGGAAACAAGGCAGACAGGGCAGAGGGGGGAAGGGTTTTGATTTGAAAAAAGTGAGGGAAGAGGTATGATTGGCTAATATGAGAGATATGTGAAAAGAATATCTGTATTTCTGTGCTTTCAATAGCTGCAGCCTTTGGAGTGCATCCTTTTTCTTCTGCTGAAGACAATTTGGTGTATTTCTGAGACTGTTTTCAAAACTCAAAAAATATTTGCTAAGGTGAGAAAAGATTTATTTAATTTAGATAGAGAATAGTATGATTTAAGGAGAAAATGATGAAGAAAGCTGTGTTTTTAAAATGTGGTTTTGTCTCTAGTGATATACTAATAGAATTAGTTTCAAAGAGAAATTATAATTGCATATTTGGTGTAACATTCTGGCATGCAGTTACACAAGATATTGTAATACATGGAGGCCATTTCATGGTCTGTTATGTAAGCTGAAACAGATATGTTGCTTTTAAAAACGATTTAAGAAATCAATTACATTTCTAGATATGTACTGCTAGAGCTTCATAGGTTGTTTTGGGCCATATTTATAAGGTATTTGAGTGTCTAAGATGTTGTGTTCGCCTTTTAAAATGTAAAGTGTTCCTCATGGGACAAGTGTCTTGTAAATACGCTCCCACTTGTGCTTGGCAAATTTAGATTTTGATTATGGGAGTTACCTAGCCATGTTAATAGTGTCCCAAAAATGGTGCTAGGGCATTCCAGAAAACACTTTCATGTGTCTCAAGGACATTTTTAGTCATTTCTTCATGAATGCAGGTATACAATTGATTTATATGCTGTGTTTAAAAACGAATTTTGAAATGAATTAAATTTCAGGATATGTACTGTTAGAGCTTCATAGGTTGTTTGGGGTCATATTTAGAAGGCATTTTAGTGTCTTTGAAGTTATTTTTCCCTTTTTAAATGGAAAGCGTTCCTCATGGGGCCCTGAGCAGTTCTTAGCCATGTTATTTAATTGGAAGTGGATAACATGGCTAAGAGCATTTGCTGGAAAATGCATGAATATCGCTGATTTTTCTGCTATATTCATGCATTGTGGCCGTTTTTTTCACATTGCTTCATAGGTTGTTTGGGTTCATATTTAGAAGGCATTTTAGTGTCTTTGATGTTATTTTTCCCTTTTTAAATGGAAAGCGTTCCTCATGGTGCCCTGAGCAGTTCTTAGCCATGTTATTTAATAGGAAGTGGATAACATGGCTAAGAGCATTTGTTGGAAAATGCATGAATATCGCTGATTTTTCTGCTATATTCATGCATTGCGGCAGTTTTTTTTCACATTGCTTCATAGGTTGTTTGGGTTCATATTTAGAAGGCATTTTAGTGTCTTTGATGTTATTTTTCCCTTTTTAAATGGAAAGCGTTCCTCATGGTGCCCTGAGCAGTTCTTAGCCATGTTATTTAATTGGAAGTGGATAACATGGCTAAGAGCATTTGCTGGAAAATGCATGAATATCGCTGATTTTTCTGCTATATTCATGCATTGTGGCCGTTTTTTTCACATTGCTTCATAGGTTGTTTGGGTTCATATTTAGAAGGTATTTTAGTGTCTTTGATGTTATTTTTCCCTTTTTAAATGGAAAGCGTTCCTCATGGGGCCCTGAGCAGTTCTTAGCCATGTTATTTAATTGGAAGTGGATAACATGGCTAAGAGCATTTGCTGGAAAATGCATGAATATCGCTGATTTTTCTGCTATATTCATGCATTGTGGCCGTTTTTTTCACATTGCTTCATAGGTTGTTTGGGTTCATATTTAGAAGGTATTTTAGTGTCTTTGATGTTATTTTTCCCTTTTTAAATGGAAAGCGTTCCTCATGGGGCCCTGAGCAGTTCTTAGCCATGTTATTTAATTGGAAGTGGATAACATGGCTAAGAGCATTTGCT
Source organism: Lissotriton vulgaris (assembly GCF_964263255.1). Classification (NCBI taxonomy): domain Eukaryota; kingdom Metazoa; phylum Chordata; class Amphibia; order Caudata; family Salamandridae; genus Lissotriton; species Lissotriton vulgaris. Next base: position 3,312 of record NW_028248126.1, on the reverse strand, counting down.
GGAAAATGCATGAATATCGCTGATTTTTCTGCTATATTCATGCATTGTGGCCGTTTTTTTCACATTGCTTCATAGGTTGTTTGGGTTCATATTTAGAAGGTATTTTAGTGTCTTTGATGTTATTTTTCCCTTTTTAAATGGAAAGCGTTCCTCATGGGGCCCTGAGCAGTTCTTAGCCATGTTATTTAATTGGAAGTGGATAACATGGCTAAGAGCATTTGCTGGAAAATGCATGAATATCGCTGATTTTTCTGCTATATTCATGCATTGTGGCCGTTTTTTTCACATTGCTTCATAGGTTGTTTGGGTTCATATTTAGAAGGTATTTTAGTGTCTTTGATGTTATTTTTCCCTTTTTAAATGGAAAGCGTTCCTCATGGGGCCCTGAGCAGTTCTTAGCCATGTTATTTAATAGGAAGTGGATAACATGGCTAAGAGCATTTGCTGGAAAATGCATGAATATCGCTGATTTTTCTGCTATATTCATGCATTGTGGCCGTTTTTTTCTCATTGCTTCATAGGTTGTTTGGGTTCATATTTAGAAGGCATTTTAGTGTCTTTGATGTTATTTTTCCCTTTTTAAATGGAAAGCGTTCCTCATGGTGCCCTGAGCAGTTCTTAGCCATGTTATTTAATAGGAAGTGGATAACATGGCTAAGAGCATTTGTTGGAAAATGCATGAATATCGCTGATTTTTCTGCTATATTCATGCATTGCGGCAGTTTTTTTTCACATTGCTTCATAGGTTGTTTGGGTTCATATTTAGAAGGCATTTTAGTGTCTTTGATGTTATTTTTCCCTTTTTAAATGGAAAGCGTTCCTCATGGTGCCCTGAGCAGTTCTTAGCCATGTTATTTAATTGGAAGTGGATAACATGGCTAAGAGCATTTGCTGGAAAATGCATGAATATCGCTGATTTTTCTGCTATATTCATGCATTGTGGCCGTTTTTTTCACATTGCTTCATAGGTTGTTTGGGTTCATATTTAGAAGGTATTTTAGTGTCTTTGATGTTATTTTTCCCTTTTTAAATGGAAAGCGTTCCTCATGGGGCCCTGAGCAGTTCTTAGCCATGTTATTTAATTGGAAGTGGATAACATGGCTAAGAGCATTTGCTGGAAAATGCATGAATATCGCTGATTTTTCTGCTATATTCATGCATTGTGGCCGTTTTTTTCACATTGCTTCATAGGTTGTTTGGGTTCATATTTAGAAGGTATTTTAGTGTCTTTGATGTTATTTTTCCCTTTTTAAATGGAAAGCGTTCCTCATGGGGCCCTGAGCAGTTCTTAGCCATGTTATTTAATAGGAAGTGGATAACATGGCTAAGAGCATTTGCTGGAAAATGCATGAATATCGCTGATTTTTCTGCTATATTCATGCATTGTGGCCGTTTTTTTCTCATTGCTTCATAGGTTGTTTGGGTTCATATTTAGAAGGCATTTTAGTGTCTTTGATGTTATTTTTCCCTTTTTAAATGGAAAGCGTTCCTCATGGGGCCCTGAGCAGTTCTTAGCCATGTTATTTAATAGGAAGTGGATAACATGGCTAAGAGCATTTGTTGGAAAATGCATGAATATCGCTGATTTTTCTGCGTTATTCATGCATTGCAGGCCTTTTTTTATCACATTTGCAAGCATTTCTTAGCCATGTTATCCAATGGGAGGTGGATAACATGGCTAAGAGCATTTGCTTCAAAGGTTGTTTGGGGTTATATACCATTTTTGGGAAATTATTAACATGCCTATCTAACTCCCATAATCAAAATCTAAATTTGCCAACCGCAGGTGGGAGCGTATTTACAATAAATTTGCACCATGAAGAATGTAAAATAGCATACTAGATACTCAAATAACTTATAAATATGATCCAAAACATCTTATGAAGCACTAGTAGTGCATATTTCCAGAAATGTATTGGTTTTCATTTAATGATTTACTTCATTGGTAGGCCTTCACATGTTTTTTTACCTTGGTTTTTTTTCAGTGAAAATCTTATCTGCAACCATGTGTTGGCCTCACCTCAAATAAACAAAACAGGTGATGGACTGAATGTGGATCAATGACACACATTCACCCCAGTCCAAAGATCTGGGCCTAAACAAACCTTTAGATAGGCTACATCTTATCGTCATCCTGAATTAATGATTTAAAATATTAGGGAGTGATTTATGAGTGTTGTATGCCTGTTTTGTACCATTGAGTGTCATTTTTGTGATGCAGTGCTGGTGGAAAATATTTGCTATGTTAAATAATTAGTACAGCATTAAGTTTTAGATGACTGTTATTTATTTACTGTTTGGTAATAGTGGTTAATAACATTTTATATTATATTTTTTCACAGATTCAACTGCAGATTCTTTCATAGTTTGGAAAATGCCTTCCAGAAGTCGAATACGAAAGGCTAGAAAACGTCAAAGACAGCAGGATGATGTTTTATTGCAGCAGTCCTCTTCCCCAAATACTTGTCAAAACACCAAGAAAGGTCCGGGTAAGAGCACGAAATCATTCTTAAGAAATATTTGTAGTAAAAAAAATTTTGCTCAAAAAAATGTGTCTCTTAACAAAAAGAGAAGTAATTTAAATGGAAAGGAGAGACCCATCACAAATGTTACTGGTAGAGGAAGAGATAACTCTGTGCATGATAGTAGAAGGAAACAACAGTTTAGGGACATTCGACAACGAATGTTCCGTAATAGGATATTAGTTAATTTATTGAAAAATATTAAAAAGAAAGGCCAACAGAAAGCGGCATTTTATAGGAAGAAGAAAAATGTAGAGAAAATTATTGATCATGCTTTTGAAATCAAGCGAAAGTTGTTTATTTTGGTAATCAATAGAATTAGGAAACTAAGCAAGGTAATTTCTGATTTCAAAACAAAAAGTAGATGGAAGAGAGTAGTAAATCGTACTAACTTTTGTGAAGTTTTTTCTGGAGAATGGATGCATAGTTCAAGTTCTGAGGCATTTTTTAATGAGGAGACTTATTTTCAGGATAATGATTTGGTGCATGCAGTTGACATCAGTGGTCGAGCTTATGAAGTGAAGGATGGTTGTCCAGTTGAAAAAGAACTACTTGTGACAACAGAGACAGAAGAGGCGCTAAGTGATGAGGTTTTAGGAAGACGTCCTAAGGGTCCTGTGTACATTTGGAAGTGTAGTTCTATTTGCAGTGTGCGACAGGTTTCCATCAATTTGCTATGTGATTTTATACGGACATTTAATAAGAAAAGTTTGAAGCAGAAAATGAAGTTGTTGCAAGATTTAGATCCTTGCAGAGTGAGACAAATGACAGGTTTGCGTGGTCATTCACT
>NW_028248125.1:0-101065 GCF_964263255.1 Lissotriton vulgaris | reverse complement strand
GCTTTTTTAGAGTGGTGCAGAAAGGGTGCAGGTCCTCTGGCATCTTTCCAGTATTTTCATTTATTTTTTAATGTATTCCCTGTAGGAAGGTGGATATCTGACTATATGGTTACCCCCACTTTTTGCCTGGTGTTTTGCTGGTTTTCGACTTAGTTGGACTAGGACCCTACTATTCAGGGCCCCAGTCTATCTGCTTTCACTATAAAATGGACTCCATGTACTTTAGGTACATACCAAAGTGGTTACTCGGTCACCCTTGTGAGCCCCTGTATAGTGTACCATAGGTACCCAGGGCATAGGTGCACCCTAGGCCTACCAGGGGCTACAGGGGATTAACAATTTGAACTTATGGTCCTTTGTTTTGTATATAGTATTCAACTCTCAATTGGTTTATTGTATTGTCACTAATTCCATCACATCATCCTCACTTGATCACCCACCCCCCTCCTTCCCTGGGGCACCGTACAACCGCTTACTTACTGCTCAAGTGTTTAGTATATTCAATATACACCCCCATTGTGATTAAAACAATGCGGATGGATTCAATGTCTTTGTGATTATTTTAGCCATTCTTTATATTATTACTTACTCTTGCTGGGACCCCTTCCTCTGAGTACCTAGTTAGCCCAGGTCCCAGTGACTATGTTTGGGTAAACCCCCTATCACTACACTACTTCGAGCAGATGCTGGTCTGCGAAGTTTTTTTCGTGTTCAATTGAATTGTTCCTAGCACACAATGGTAGAAAGAGAACTTCTCTCATACTCTGAGGATTATATCGATAAACTCTTGGAAAATCCTGATAACATTTTTGTCTCAACTAACATTCCAACTATTGACTTTACATTGAAAGACAAAATCTCCCGTCTAGAGCGATTGGAGAAGAAACTGGTCCGCACCAGGTGGCACAGTCACCTTCTAACAAGATATCTCAAGGAAAACATCATCCCGGTGGGACTACAAATCAAGATTGAACCGGCCATCTTCATAGAGGTTCCCAAATTCAAAGAAGGGTTTAGCCACGTCGCCAACAATTGCTCCCGTCATTGGATGGTTCTCGGTGTGGAAACTGCCGCGGAACAATTGCAACTGATCACTGCTGAAATTAAGACCTTGAAAGCAGAGATAGCGGCTGATGCCAACTTTGCCAGCGCCAAGGAAACCCTGAATAACCTTGAGGCCTCCCTCAAGGATTTTGACCTAACTACCCAGAACCGTAAATTGGAGAAACTAGCCCGTGACATATGGCTGTATGACAAGAAAAAGACTTATCCATACTTACAGGAAGATTATTTTCGTCAGGATAATCCAGGTCGCTTCACCAACCGGGGGCGAGGATCCTATAGGGGCAGACGCAACTACCAAACCTTTTCGGATTCATTGTATAGTTCAGAGGGCGAACAAGAGCAACCCGGCCCGAGTTATCCGTACAACTATCCAGACTACGGATACCAACAACACCAATACAATCCTTTTTTAGGTCAACGCCAAGGGACATGGCGCTCTCCTCGAGGCAGAGGCAACAACAGGCAACGAGGCCAACAACGTGGACCCCAACAAAATACAAGCAACTGGGACGGAGGACGTGGACAACCCCAGAAGCAGGTACACTTCCAGACGGAACAGCACGGGGAACGAGTCACTCGCAACAAAACATACAGGTGGTAGATGGTATAGATGGTTACATCCAACCTAAACTACTTGGAGGAGCACCGACACTGGCCGTCAGCCCCGTCGTCAACATATCTAATCAAACTCTGAATGATGATGAACTAAAAGTATTGGGCAAAGGGTTATCATACGTTCCCATGAACAAACCGGATATCTTCACTGTTCGCACAGAACTTTTCAATTTTTTTCCGCAAAATCAGGCTCAAATACTTTTTTCGAAATTCTGAACCAGTGGCACAACCATCACTAACTGGTTTAAGAATTCCCTCCACCTTTGTTCCCTACACCAGCACGATGTCACATAAAATCCTGGCTTACGAAGCAGTGGTCTGGCGAGATGTGCAACAACTCTTGGATGCCAAATCATTTATCAGATATAGCACCAGTAAAGTGGAGAAGACAGCATTGCAGTCACTCGCCCGGAACAACCAAGTTGTGATTAAGCCCGCAGACAAAGGCGGCGCAATCGTTGTCCAAGATGTATCCACCTACGAGTCTGAAATTCTTCGCCAACTGAATGATGGCACGAGCTACCAACTACTGCGATCCGATCCCTCCAAAGCCATTGCGCTGGAAATCTTAGAAATAACACAAGCTGGTCTTGACCAAGGTTTCTTGTCTGAAAATGAGTTCCACTTTTTGAATCAAAAACCCCCCCGACTGGCAACCATTTACACCATACCCAAGATCCACAAAAGTATGGTTGACCCCCAGGACGGCCCATTGTGTCCGGATGTGGCTCCATCCTTGAGCCCCTAGGCAAATATATTGATTTTTTTCTCAAGCCATTGGCTGAATCCACTCCTGCCTACATACGTGACGTGATACCATGCACACGATCAACATCATTGAGAACTCAGCCTTCGATCCTCAACACCAAAGATTGGCTACATGTGATGTGGTATCACTATATACGTGTATTCCACAACAAGAAGCGTTAACTGTGATAACACGATGCTTACAACACCGACCGGCCCCTGTACAAGTTCCCACGGAATTCATTGTGGCACTTCTACGAATAGCCATGACAAAAAATTTCTTCCTATTCAAAAACAAATTTTACATTCAAACATCCAGAGTAGCAATGGGGGCTCCTTTTGCTCCCGACGTGGCCATCCTTTACATGGCGGCCTTTGAGGATGACACCGTACTCAATCAAGTCAATCCATTCAGAGATCATCTTGGTCTCTGGATGCGATACATTGATGACGTTCTTTTAATTTGGAACGGCGACTCGGAAGAACTATCGTCCTTCTTCACTTGGCTGAATCTTCAATCTGAACATCTCAAGTTCACCATTCAATCCGACAATCGCACCATAAATTTTCTCGACCTTACCATCTATGAGCAATCAGGAATTTTACTGACCACACTTTACTGGAAACCGTCAGAGAGGAACTCGTTGTTACAATACAACAGTCACCATCCAAGAGCCCTCCGTGATAATCTGCCTTTTGGGCAATTCCTACGGATTCGTAGAAATTGCTCTAACAAAGAACATTATTTCACAGAATCCGAGGATCTTTCCAACCGACTACTACAACGCGGATACCCAAGACGACTGGTCAAGAAATCCAGAAAACGAGCGTGGTTCTATCCACGAGAGGAATTACTCTCCCCCAAGGTCAGCAGGGACCAACAAGAAACCAGGATTGTCTGTGTAACCACATTCAATACCAAGAGCAACAAAATTAAACGCATCATTAACCACCATTGGGAATTAATATCGGACGACATCAACCAGCCTGCTACACCCTTACACGCTTTTAAGAAAGCAAAAAGCGTACAAGACTATGTGGTACGGTCTCTTCTAGCTACCCCAGATGATCCAACCATTGCCGCCCTATGGGACTTGCCCCCTGTGATCGCCACTTCAAATGTGGTAATTGTACGGCATGTGACACCACCATCCAAACAAAAGAATTCCAACATCGCCATCATAAAATTCGGCTAAGAACACACACCAACTGTAACTCCTCAAACATTATCTACGCAATAATGTGCCCGTGTCAATTGATCTACATAGGCCAAACACAACAAAAAGCTAAAGTAAGAATTCTTCAGCACATGAGCAGAATCAGATGCGAGGTGCAGGGCGCACCCCTAGTTGAGCATTTCAAATTGGCATCACACCCCCCAGAGAGTCTTAGATGGGTAGTAATAGAAAAAGCTGTCCTGGGACCCCGGGGTGGTAACATCGCAAGTATCTTAAATACACGCAAGCTAAAATGGATGTTTTTCTTTGATTCTATTGAAACAGGCCTCAACGAACACGATAGCTCTTTTTCCCAACTAGCTACCTTGTCTTGAATGTCAACATAACATACATTGTACTAACCTTGGCCTATACCCTCATGTGAGAGGTATGCCATACCATTTATGTTGAGGTATCAACGCTGATATTTTCCACCAGTGCCATGGCCTATACCCTACTGTGTGAGGTACGCCATCAATGTGTTGATCATTTAAGTGGGCTATGTCAATTTTCACGTAATTTAAGTAATGTAATCTGAGTACCACCATAGCACATGCCGGTATTTCACCAACCATCATGTCCTATACCCTATTGTGAGAGGTATGCAATGACACCACTGTGGACAATGTCACCAATCCCAACCAATGTATTCCCGGTACCGCGGTACTCATGTCCGCATATCATGGTGCATTTCCCAAAATTTCTTTCAATTATACTTGCTTCTATTTTTTTACATTTTTTATTATTTTATTGATTTCTATTGGGCTCCTGTATCAATGCCCCTTTTCGTAATGAATTATTCAATCTCGGCACACCATTGAACATTGTGGCTCTCCGGCGTTAGTCTTTCCTCTACCTCTACACGGGTGCTTTGCATCACATGACAGGGTTTCCATGGCAATATGTGAATCCGGAACCTCGGCTCGCCATTGCGAACACAAGCGGATTTCACTGCCAGATTAAGTCAGCGTCGGGTAAGTTCATCTCTCCTATCTCCCCGGCCATACCAATTCAGGCTTTCCGCCACCTACGGGCGCTATTAATGATCCCCTATATTTCGCCCGATAGATTCATCACAATCGTTTGCCCGGACGGACACTCGATCTCCCTGATCTGAGACTTGTAAACGCGTGTCAAACTAACTTGTGGGTAAGTCCTCTTCCTCCTTAGATCACCAAAGTCTGATTACCTATGTAGACACGACTGATTTATCCTCACTCTCAAATTGTTTGCAAACTGCACCCACGAGCGACAGTTTGATCCATTCACTGTGTTCCGTTTTCAGACGCAGCGAAGCGCTCTCTTCAATCAATCCAAATCTTGATTCTGTACTACCAAGGTAAAGCCGGACAATCTTTAAAGTATCATGTTACCCAGAGATTCTCTTGTTACAGACACCACCCCACAGGGCCAGTAGACGGCTCCAATCGCTCCCTGTCTTTTTCTTAACCTGGCTCAGTTACATCAGTATGATGATTAACTCATTTTCCCAATTGTGTATTTAACGCTTGATTCACACTACGCGTTCACCCCCATTACGGATCCTTCATTGGATCAGTGTGCTTTCATTGGTCCTTTATGAATGCAGTGAGGTATATCCTTTATTTTAAATTTAAAATATAAACTCCCTTCTTTATACATTAAATAGGTTGCCTGCCCCTGCTTTGTCCTGATGAAGACCCCACTGCAAGGACAGCATTAATACCTGCGCATCTTCGAGGGTCGAAACGTCGACAACCGCCTGCTTTTGATTATCAACTTCACGCCCCCATTTTTCATTGATTGTACTATGTGAAGTATGATATGTGTTGATTAACAATTTGAACTTATGGTCCTTTGTTTTGTATATAGTATTCAACTCTCAATTGGTTTATTGTATTGTCACTAATTCCCTCCCATCACATCATCCTCACTTGATCACCCACCCCCCTCCTTCTCTGGGGCACCGTACAACCGCTTACTTACTGTTCAAGTGTTTAGTATATTCAATATACACCCCCATTGTGATTAAAACAATACGGATGGATTCAATGTCCTTGTGATTATTTTAGCCATTCTTTATATTATTACTTACTCTTGCTGGGACCCCTTCCTCTGAGTACCAGGGGCTGCAGCATGTATTGTGCCACCCCTGGTTTGCCTTCCAAACTGACCCCACAGGTCTGTTCTTACAGCCTGGGTAAGGTGGTGTAATCACCCCTTACTTAGATATAGTATACCTATATCTATATACCTATATAGACACATATACACCTATAAGCCACTCCTAAGGCAGACCTCAACCATACTGGAGGTAGAGTGCGTGGTTTTATGTGAGAGGGTGCTCTAGCATGAGCTGAGTCCCTCTGCAGCTTTCGGAACCATCTCCTTATAGCTGTTCTACGATATAGCCATACCATATACTCTTAAGTGCATTATAATCCTTGCGGTTAATGCTAATTTTGGTTTGGCTTTATCAAAACATGTTGTGTAAGGTGTCAAACACTTTGGAATACTACCCCCGCCAGTCCTGGCGGCGGGGGTAGCATTCCAGCTTTCTAGAGGGAGAAGACATGTAGTTACTGGTAAACCCGGTTAAAGTTAAACAGAGCCTCAGCATCACAAAATGGATGCTGCTGCCACAGACATGAGTCTGCCCCCCTGCTGCTGGATGAAACTCCGGCAGGGGAGGTCTGGACAATAGGTTTCCTGTCCAGGGAGGTGCTGGCACCTCCCCAGACAGGCTTTAGTGTATTGGGGTAGGGAGGGCTGCCTTCAGTGAATGCTTTCCAGACACTGCCTTGGGCACACAAGGTGTTCCATGCATATCCCAGTTCAAACCGGTTGCTGGGGCACTCTGCCCAAGCTCGGGTGCGAAAATGGACAAAGAGAAAGGGGTGTAACCACCCCTTCCCAGGTACACCCATAGGAGGGACCTTAAAGGTAGTTCAGCACCTAAACTTAGTATAGGATCCCAGTCCCTAGGACTTTAGATTACCCTGTACGAAACTCTGAAACGTAAATCCTGGACCTTCGACATTCCATTTCGACTGGAAGATGGAAGACATCTCCCTTGTGGTCAAGGAGTGACCACCCTGTTCAAACAGCTACCAACAGCATCTTTTTAAATCACCAGGGGTATAGGGGGAAAGGTATTCGGTAGGGCTGCCCCCCACTCAAACCAGGATTAAACAAAGACAGCCCCACCAAATCTGGGTCATCCGTGTAGCAGACCGATCAGAAGAGTATAGTATCCCAATTTTAATACATATACCTAGGGTGTGTGAAATAACACTACTCCTACGGACAGGATGTATAATTGACTTGACACAACAAAAACACAGGCCAACACATTCAAAAACTGAAAAGAATATGAAAAATATGTGAAGAATAGAGTGAGTGCCTCACGGTAGCAACACCCGAGGGGGTTCCCGGCTAACAATCACCGGTATACCCACTTCTCATCATTGGTCACTCACTCTATGTAAAGAAAACAGAAGTGCACATAAACACAATACAAAGTGTACAAGTGAGAATAGCGACAAAGACAGACCAGTGTATACAAATAGACACTACTGAACACAAATGTGTAAACATAGACCCCACACAGACAGATATAAAAACCGGGCAGGGTTTTGCTGGCTACTTATCCTTTATTCTGGTGCGGCAAAAACCTCCAGTTTCAAAAATGGTTAATTAAATACCATGCAGATTCCTCCTCAAGCCAACATGTTTCATTGCTCTCATGTAAGCAATTTCATCAGGGCATATGAGGGTTTCCTATTCTCAATCTTCACATATAAAATGTATAGTAGGACCTGTGTAAACATAAAAACAAGCATTTTAATGATTGTCCTGCACCCCTTCAGCCGAAGCGAGTGCTCGAAAAAAGTCACACTAATGCCACACACCACACGCAACAGAGCATAGACTTTACCTTCTGGTGAGCCAATCATTGTATACCGGTCACCAAATGTTGGACCCCGTGTCACTAGATCACGTGTCCGCCAATGGCTCCTCAATGATGCGAGCCACCTGTGTCCAAAAACAACAGTCCAGAGTTTAAGTGATACATTTCCAATCCCTCAGAATTATAAAAAACACCGCCGGGTTTGTAAAAAGAACATCGCAGCTCTTTACACACACCCTCTATGCACGTCGAAGTACATGGCAGCCCTCACATGAGGCATTCACAAGACCCCTGGTAACCCGTTCTAATATCAGAGACCTGCACATAGGTGCTCACACAGGCCGTCATTCTACAGGGGTTGAGCACAGCCCTTCACTCGTTCCTACCAGCATGAACACACTGACTTACTCCTGCCGAGTCCCTCCGGCGCTTCCGACGATCCTCGCTGATGGTAACGCGCAGGATCAGGAAGTAGCCGGAGGGGGAGATAGCTCCGCCCTCCACGTACCGTGGCGCGGCCATCTTTAAGTGTGTTAGTTAGTGGGGGAACCCGAGGGAGTATAATGGGAGAGTATCTTGCCAATCCTAACATTCGTCAATGTACAATGGTTTTTAAAAAAACACAGTGCATGGCGCTTCTCCTTTTATTACAAAGGTGTAACACCAAGTCACACAGACACGGATTTACCGATATATAATCGCCAAACAAAAGATGTCTAGCACAACGACTTCTATCGCCTGCTCACCCTGTTCCACTCAATGTTCTCATTTAACCCCTCCCGATCTGCTTTCTCAGTATAGATCCATCTAGCCTCCTTTCTCACTAGAATGTTCTCCAAATTGTGTGTGTCACCCACCACTTTTTCTAACACAGTCCATTTCAGATCCGTAGGGTCATGTCCTACCTCTGCAAAATGTTGTACTAGTCTTATAGTCAGTTTTTTGGCCCTAATTGTACTAAAATTGGGATACTATACTCTTCTGATCGGTCTGCTACACGGATGACCCAGATTTGGTGGGGCTCTTTTTGTTTAATACCAACAGCATCTTTGCCAGTCTGCATTTTCAAGGCTTCCGCCAAACCCCCAAAAATCTGTGACACAAGACATGGACTTATAGTCATCTCTGACCCCGACCTTCGCTCACAGCAAAGCTGAGACCCATGGCGGACACAAGAGATGTGGGACCAGAACTTCTAGACATCCTGCATTTTGCTACCTGCACTGACTTCCCGAGGTTTACCAAAGTTGTGCATTGGAGTATTTGAAGCTCTTGCCCTAAGCACCATTTGCACTGAAGCTCAGAGGCCCACACTCCACGAGTGTCCCGTGGGCCTTGCTTTTGCATTTCAGCTTAACACGTCTTCTCGGTTTCTAGTCAATTGGCTAGTAAGCCTCCCAAAGACTTACTTTTGAATCTAACTTGCTTTTTCTGGTTGCTCCAGGCTTTCTACAGCTTCCCTACAAAGGTGAAGTGCCACAGACCTTGCTGGTCTGCACAAAGCCAATATCAAGATCCTGCATGGATTGCGTTTGCCAAGGCTTGTTGGGTCCAATCTGGATACCAACACCACAGTCAACTAGATTCTTTGTGGGACAGCTCAAATCCAGCTCCTGGTTGTCGTCGATGCCTCCTGGACCTCGTGCCTGAAGAGACAAACTTCACCTTTTCACCTGAAATCACCCAACATTGACTGGCAGCTTTCCATCGCCATCCTGGTCACTGGCAAGTGACCAAGACTCTGTCCCTTCTGCTTTCAGGTTCTTCAGATCTTTGCTCCACCCTTGGATCCACCTGGACACTTTTCCTCTGGACGCATGCAGCACTTCTTTGTAGCTCTCCAATGAAATCGACGACGAAACCCGACACCAAAAAGACACCTATGCACCCGGCTTCCGTGGGTGAGGTAACACGAGAACTCTAGTAGTCTCGAGGGTATTGGCCTCCTAGTGTCTAAGTCTGAAAGGGTTTCATCGTAGTTTATTTAGAAGTGTGCATTTTATATGTGAAGATTGAGAATAGGAAACCCTCATATGCCCTGATGAAATTGCTTACATGAGAGCAATGAAACATGTTGGCTTGAGGAGGAATCTGCATGGTATTTAATTAACCATTTTTAAACTGGAGGTTTTTGCCGCACCAGAATAAAGGATAAGTAGCCAGCAAAACCCTGCCCGGTTTTTATATCTGTCTGTGTGGGGTCTATGTTTACACATTTGTGTTCAGTAGTGTCTATTTGTATACACTGGTCTGTCTTTGTCGCTATTCTCACTTGTACACTTTGTATTGTGTTTATGTGCACTTCTGTTTTCTTTACATAGAGTGAGTGACCAATGATGAGAAGTGGGTATACCGGTGATTGTTAGCCGGGAACCCCCTCGGGTGTTGCTACCGTGAGGCACTCACTCTATTCTTCACATATTTTTCATATTCTTTTCAGTTTTTGAATGTGTTGGCCTGTGTTTTTGTTGTGTCAAGTCAATTATACATCCTGTCCATAGGAGTAGTGTTATTTCACACACCCTAGGTATATGTATTAAAATTGGGATACTATACTCTTCTGATCGGTCTGCTACACGGATGACCCAGATTTGGTGGGGCTCTTTTTGTTTAATACCAACAGCATCTTTGCCAGTCTGCATTTTCAAGGCTTCCGCCAAACCCCCAAAAATCTGTGACACAAGACATGGACTTATAGTCATCTCTGACCCCGACCTTCGCTCACAGCAAAGCTGAGACCCATGGCGGACACAAGAGATGTGGGACCAGAACTTCTAGACATCCTGCATTTTGCTACCTGCACTGACTTCCCGAGGTTTACCAAAGTTGTGCATTGGAGTATTTGAAGCTCTTGCCCTAAGCACCATTTGCACTGAAGCTCAGAGGCCCACACTCCACGAGTGTCCCGTGGGCCTTGCTTTTGCATTTCAGCTTAACACGTCTTCTCGGTTTCTAGTCAATTGGCTAGTGAGCCTCCCAAAGACTTACTTTTGAATCTAACTTGCTTTTTCTGGTTGCTCCAGGCTTTCTACAGCTTCCCTACAAAGGAGAAGTGCCACAGACCTTGCTGGTCTGCACAAAGCCAATATCAAGATCCTGCATGGATTGCGTTTGCCAAGGCTTGTTGGGTCCAATCTGGATACCAACACCACAGTCAACTAGATTCTTTGTGGGACAGCTCAAATCCAGCTCCTGGTTGTCGTCAATGCCTCCTGGACCTCGTGGCTGAAGAGACAAACTTCACCTTTTCACCTGAAATCACCCAACATTGACTGGCAGCTTTCCATCGCCATCCTGGTCACTGGCAAGTGACCAAGACTCTGTCCCTTCTGCTTTCAGGTTCTTCAGATCTTTGCTCCACCCTTGGATCCACCTGGACACTTTTCCTCTGGACGCATGCAGCACTTCTTTGTAGCTCTCCAATGAAATCGACGACGAAACCCGACACCAAAAAGACACCTATGCACCCGGCTTCCGTGGGTGAGGTAACACGAGTACTCTGGTAGTCTCGAGGGTATTGGCCTCCTAGTGTCTAAGTCTGAAAGGGTTTCATCGTAGTTTATTTAGAAGTGTGCATAAATTGTAAATTTGCAACTTGTTTGTTTCCCATAGAAAGTCAATGGTAACACGCGGCTGTGTTTAGACACTGCACGCGTCTCCCTTGGGCTTCCTAACCCTTGGTAGTTCCTAGAAGCCCCAGCGATTCCAAAGGCCCTAGGCCTGCTTTCTATCTCAGACGTGGTTCTTATACCACTATTTTAGTATATGGTTTGTGAGGCCCCTAGGGTAAAACGTATACTGTGCAACTTATTGTATGCTAATTAAGTTTCCTGTATTGTACTTTTACCTCTGACCTCATAAAGAGTGCAGAGGGGTTGTGTTTAGAATAAATACATATATATTTGATATATACCTTGTGTGGTGTGCTTTCATTTGGTATTCAAGGGATTATAATTGGTAAAACAACTCGCTTAATTCGCTCTCTGAAGTCTTAGCCTGAAGACTGCTCGTCACAGCTACCCCTAGGATAGCTTTCTATAAGGTTGACTTTACAACCAGCATCAATAAGGGTCGATTAGACTGGTGCAAGGTGCCCACTAGAACTAGTGGACATCATATGCCAGGCTAACTTCTCACATTCCCTTGGTCATTTTTTCCCCGGGGATCCCATCCACCTACCCTGGCCATTTTCAGCCTTGCTTTTACACATAGGGAGCTGATGACATGCATATGGGAAAGCAAGAATAAAATAGCAAAACTAAGCATTGTTCGCTATGGCCTGGTGAGAGCAGTTTTGCTTACACCAATCCATAGCAAACAGCTATGTCCCGGGGATTGGCACCCCAGCAAATAGTAGGAGCCAGCCCTGGGGGTGGCTGTCCCCAGGGCCATATTTGGCACTAGGAAGGGGGCCATGCGACCCCTTCCTTGATTAAGGGGCTGCCCCAGGGAGGTGATGGTCACAGGGGCTGAGACTGGCCCAGCAAGTGGCCCATATGACCCCATGCCCATTTCTTAAAAAACACGTTAGAAGTGGTGGTCCCCAGAGTCCAGGGGGTCTGTGAGGCCCCAATATCAACAAGCCCCAGAGATGGAATGGTCCCTGGGCAAGTGGGATCTGCAAGGCCCCCCATTAATTAGCCCTAGGGTGGTGGGGCTACGGAGAGGCCATAAGTCTCCCCTGCAAAAATGTAGTAGATAGCCATAGGGAGGAGGCAGTTCCTTGGGCTGTGGGTGGGGTGTGGGCCCCCCACATGTTTAGAATTGTTTTCCCCAGGGAGGTGGCTGTCCCCGGGGTACTGGGTGCCCCATGGGCACTTCCTGCATATTTTGTCAGAGATTGGGCACACACTGGGGCTTCTTTTAAAAGATGTGCAGAAGCCTGTATGTCTTTTTAAAAAACATTTATGGCAGATCCGGAGGTACGCCCACAAATATTCGACAAAATAAAAAAACAATGCTTTTAACTCCCTGGGGGGTCCCTGTGGGACCCTCCCACCATATCTAGAGGGGTCAGGGTATTCCTACCCTGACTCTTTCCTTTATTTTTTACTTTTTGTGGGGCTCAGGTTGAAGCCGAGTCCAAAGATGGCTTCCTGGATGAAGTGTTTTTCACAGTTCTTTTACTAAGAGCTTCAGATGCAACAGATGTAACAAATGCAGGGGTTCATTGCTGTGACTCTAAAAGGTGCATCACATGTGAATACCTTTTACAAACATCATCAATTACTAGTTATGTTACCAGAAGGACCTATGCAATAAGGCAGCATCTTACATGTCGCTCAACATGCATTATTTATGTGATTCAGTGCCAACGGCAAAGCTGTAAAAAACAATATGTAGGCCAAACAGTGAATGACCTCCGCACACGATTCAGGAACCACAAATCAGCAGTAGTTAATAAGAAAATTGACCAGCCTGTAGCCAATCATTTTAACCTTGTGGATCATTCACTATCAGATTTGAAGATTTTCCCCGTGGAACATGTCTCAAAGGAAGAACTACCGGACTCCAGGGAAAACTTCTGGATGTACCGTTTAAAATCATTGCATCCAGATGGACTGAACATTACTGACAATACAACCTGATTACTGCATATCTCAAGAACTCTCAGGACTGCATTGATTCCACATTCCAAATGGAATCTTCACTCATGATGCTTTTTGAAAATTCAGCTGTGTCATCTGTGCAGCCACTGAGCTTACCATCTTGAAACTACCTGAGGAAGGCAGAAGCTGAAAAGTTGAAGTGGAAATATATTTTTGTTCTTTGGTGAATCTATCTTTTTGAGTCACTTCTTTCTTGGATATTTTATTTCTTTGTGACTCATTTTGGATCCAGATTTCTGCCCTGGCTGGCTGTTGTTTTCTTGTGATCCTTTATCTTCAAGTAAATATATATATATATATGTATATATAAAAATATATGAATTTGCTGCTGCTCAGACCTGTGAACAAGGACGTATGAAATGTCTGAAACGCGTAAGGTGATTAATATGTACCTCTGCACCAGATGACTGCGTGGCTGCCGTATGGAACTATGGTTCACAGATGGATAAGTGCATCCTAAAGCTTGTGGCACTTGTGGAACGTTTTATAAATACGCGGCAGCCCTGCCGCGGGGATTGCACTACCGCGTTATCATGCAGCGGGCTGACGGCTTTCTACTACGGGAGCTGGTTCGGTCCATCTGTTTGGCAGTATTTGTGAGCAACGCAGCCTATGGTACATGTGGAGCCCACTAATGGCAGAATTGAAGTTATTATAAACTGAGTTGGCGACATGGGTTTTATGATGAACCTTGGCAGTAATCGAGACTACAATTCCCATGATGCAATGTGGATATTTGGCGTAGCCCCACCTGAGGGCAATAAAAGGTACTTATGACATCACTTCCAGTCTCCTGCCATTTGAATTTGCTGCTGCTCAGACCTGTGAACAAGGACGTATGAAATGTCTGAAACGCGTAAGGTGATTAATATGTACCTCTGCACCAGATGACTGCGTGGCTGCCGTATGGAACTATGGTTCACAGATGGATAAGTGCATCCTAAAGCTTGTGGCACTTGTGGAACGTTTTATAAATACGCGGCAGCCCTGCCGCGGGGATTGCACTACCGCGTTATCATGCAGCGGGCTGACGGCTTTCTACTACGGGAGCTGGTTCGGTCCATCTGTTTGGCAGTATTTGTGAGCAACGCAGCCTATGGTACATGTGGAGCCCACTAATGGCAGAATTGAAGTTATTATAAACTGAGTTGGCGACATGGGTTTTATGATGAACCTTGGCAGTAATCGAGACTACAATTCCCATGATGCAATGTGGATATTTGGCGTAGCCCCACCTGAGGGCAATAAAAGGTACTTATGACATCACTTCCAGTCTCCTGCCATTTGAATTTGCTGCTGCTCAGACCTGTGAACAAGGACGTATGAAATGTCTGAAACGCGTAAGGTGATTAATATGTACCTCTGCACCAGATGACTGCGTGGCTGCCGTATGGAAATATGGTTCACAGATGGATAAGTGCATCCTAAAGCTTGTGGCACTTGTGGAACGTTTTATAAATACGCGGCAGCCCTGCCGCGGGGATTGCACTACCGCGTTATCATGCAGCGGGCTGACGGCTTTCTACTACGGGAGCTGGTTCGGTCCATCTGTTTGGCAGTATTTGTGAGCAACGCAGCCTATGGTACATGTGGAGCCCACTAATGGCAGAATTGAAGTTATTATAAACTGAGTTGGCGACATGGGTTTTATGATGAACCTTGGCAGTAATCGAGACTACAATTCCCATGATGCAATGTGGATATTTGGCGTAGCCCCACCTGAGGGCAATAAAAGGTACTTATGACATCACTTCCAGTCTCCTGCCATTTGAATTTGCTGCTGCTCAGACCTGTGAACAAGGACGTATGAAATGTCTGAAACGCGTAAGGTGATTAATATGTACCTCTGCACCAGATGACTGCGTGGCTGCCGTATGGAACTATGGTTCACAGATGGATAAGTGCATCCTAAAGCTTGTGGCACTTGTGGAACGTTTTATAAATACGCGGCAGCCCTGCCGCGGGGATTGCACTACCGCGTTATCATGCAGCGGGCTGACGGCTTTCTACTACGGGAGCTGGTTCGGTCCATCTGTTTGGCAGTATTTGTGAGCAACGCAGCCTATGGTACATGTGGAGCCCACTAATGGCAGAATTGAAGTTATTATAAACTGAGTTGGCGACATGGGTTTTATGATGAACCTTGGCAGTAATCGGGACTACAATTCCCATGATGCAATGTGGATATTTGGCATAGCCCCACCTGAGGGCAATAAAAGGTACTTATGACATCACTTCCAGTCTCCTGCCATTTGAATTTGCTGCTGCTCAGACCTGTGAACAAGGACGTATGAAATGTCTGAAACGCGTAAGGTGATTAATATGTACCTCTGCACCAGATGACTGCGTGGCTGCCGTATGGAACTATGGTTCACAGATGGATAAGTGCATCCTAAAGCTTGTGGCACTTGTGGAACGTTTTATAAATACGCGGCAGCCCTGCCGCGGGGATTGCACTACCGCGTTATCATGCAGCGGGCTGACGGCTTTCTACTACGGGAGCTGGTTCGGTCCATCTGTTTGGCAGTATTTGTGAGCAACGCAGCCTATGGTACATGTGGAGCCCACTAATGGCAGAATTGAAGTTATTATAAACTGAGTTGGCGACATGGGTTTTATGATGAACCTTGGCAGTAATCGAGACTACAATTCCCATGATGCAATGTGGATATTTGGCGTAGCCCCACCTGAGGGCAATAAAAGGTACTTATGACATCACTTCCAGTCTCCTGCCATTTGAATTTGCTGCTGCTCAGACCTGTGAACAAGGACGTATGAAATGTCTGAAACGCGTAAGGTGATTAATATGTACCTCTGCACCAGATGACTGCGTGGCTGCCGTATGGAACTATGGTTCACAGATGGATAAGTGCATCCTAAAGCTTGTGGCACTTGTGGAACGTTTTATAAATACGCGGCAGCCCTGCCGCGGGGATTGCACTACCGCGTTATCATGCAGCGGGCTGACGGCTTTCTACTACGGGAGCTGGTTCGGTCCATCTGTTTGGCAGTATTTGTGAGCAACGCAGCCTATGGTACATGTGGAGCCCACTAATGGCAGAATTGAAGTTATTATAAACTGAGTTGGCGACATGGGTTTTATGATGAACCTTGGCAGTAATCGAGACTACAATTCCCATGATGCAATGTGGATATTTGGCGTAGCCCCACCTGAGGGCAATAAAAGGTACTTATGACATCACTTCCAGTCTCCTGCCATTTGAATTTGCTGCTGCTCAGACCTGTGAACAAGGACGTATGAAATGTCTGAAACGCGTAAGGTGATTAATATGTACCTCTGCACCAGATGACTGCGTGGCTGCCGTATGGAACTATGGTTCACAGATGGATAAGTGCATCCTAAAGCTTGTGGCACTTGTGGAACGTTTTATAAATACGCGGCAGCCCTGCCGCGGGGATTGCACTACCGCGTTATCATGCAGCGGGCTGACGGCTTTCTACTACGGGAGCTGGTTCGGTCCATCTGTTTGGCAGTATTTGTGAGCAACGCAGCCTATGGTACATGTGGAGCCCACTAATGGCAGAATTGAAGTTATTATAAACTGAGTTGGCGACATGGGTTTTATGATGAACCTTGGCAGTAATCGAGACTACAATTCCCATGATGCAATGTGGATATTTGGCGTAGCCCCACCTGAGGGCAATAAAAGGTACTTATGACATCACTTCCAGTCTCCTGCCATTTGAATTTGCTGCTGCTCAGACCTGTGAACAAG
The DNA here is from genome assembly GCF_964263255.1 of Lissotriton vulgaris. NCBI lineage: Eukaryota > Metazoa > Chordata > Amphibia > Caudata > Salamandridae > Lissotriton > Lissotriton vulgaris. The sequence goes on along the minus strand of NW_028248125.1, from coordinate 84,186 downwards.
GACGTATGAAATGTCTGAAACGCGTAAGGTGATTAATATGTACCTCTGCACCAGATGACTGCGTGGCTGCCGTATGGAACTATGGTTCACAGATGGATAAGTGCATCCTAAAGCTTGTGGCACTTGTGGAACGTTTTATAAATACGCGGCAGCCCTGCCGCGGGGATTGCACTACCGCGTTATCATGCAGCGGGCTGACGGCTTTCTACTACGGGAGCTGGTTCGGTCCATCTGTTTGGCAGTATTTGTGAGCAACGCAGCCTATGGTACATGTGGAGCCCACTAATGGCAGAATTGAAGTTATTATAAACTGAGTTGGCGACATGGGTTTTATGATGAACCTTGGCAGTAATCGAGACTACAATTCCCATGATGCAATGTGGATATTTGGCGTAGCCCCACCTGAGGGCAATAAAAGGTACTTATGACATCACTTCCAGTCTCCTGCCATTTGAATTTGCTGCTGCTCAGACCTGTGAACAAGGACGTATGAAATGTCTGAAACGCGTAAGGTGATTAATATGTACCTCTGCACCAGATGACTGCGTGGCTGCCGTATGGAACTATGGTTCACAGATGGATAAGTGCATCCTAAAGCTTGTGGCACTTGTGGAACGTTTTATAAATACGCGGCAGCCCTGCCGCGGGGATTGCACTACCGCGTTATCATGCAGCGGGCTGACGGCTTTCTACTACGGGAGCTGGTTCGGTCCATCTGTTTGGCAGTATTTGTGAGCAACGCAGCCTATGGTACATGTGGAGCCCACTAATGGCAGAATTGAAGTTATTATAAACTGAGTTGGCGACATGGGTTTTATGATGAACCTTGGCAGTAATCGAGACTACAATTCCCATGATGCAATGTGGATATTTGGCGTAGCCCCACCTGAGGGCAATAAAAGGTACTTATGACATCACTTCCAGTCTCCTGCCATTTGAATTTGCTGCTGCTCAGACCTGTGAACAAGGACGTATGAAATGTCTGAAACGCGTAAGGTGATTAATATGTACCTCTGCACCAGATGACTGCGTGGCTGCCGTATGGAACTATGGTTCACAGATGGATAAGTGCATCCTAAAGCTTGTGGCACTTGTGGAACGTTTTATAAATACGCGGCAGCCCTGCCGCGGGGATTGCACTACCGCGTTATCATGCAGCGGGCTGACGGCTTTCTACTACGGGAGCTGGTTCGGTCCATCTGTTTGGCAGTATTTGTGAGCAACGCAGCCTATGGTACATGTGGAGCCCACTAATGGCAGAATTGAAGTTATTATAAACTGAGTTGGCGACATGGGTTTTATGATGAACCTTGGCAGTAATCGAGACTACAATTCCCATGATGCAATGTGGATATTTGGCGTAGCCCCACCTGAGGGCAATAAAAGGTACTTATGACATCACTTCCAGTCTCCTGCCATTTGAATTTGCTGCTGCTCAGACCTGTGAACAAGGACGTATGAAATGTCTGAAACGCGTAAGGTGATTAATATGTACCTCTGCACCAGATGACTGCGTGGCTGCCGTATGGAACTATGGTTCACAGATGGATAAGTGCATCCTAAAGCTTGTGGCACTTGTGGAACGTTTTATAAATACGCGGCAGCCCTGCCGCGGGGATTGCACTACCGCGTTATCTTGCAGCGGGCTGACGGCTTTCTACTACGGGAGCTGGTTCGGTCCATCTGTTTGGCAGTATTTGTGAGCAACGCAGCCTATGGTACATGTGGAGCCCACTAATGGCAGAATTGAAGTTATTATAAACTGAGTTGGCGACATGGGTTTTATGATGAACCTTGGCAGTAATCGAGACTACAATTCCCATGATGCAATGTGGATATTTGGCGTAGCCCCACCTGAGGGCAATAAAAGGTACTTATGACATCACTTCCAGTCTCCTGCCATTTGAATTTGCTGCTGCTCAGACCTGTGAACAAGGACGTATGAAATGTCTGAAACGCGTAAGGTGATTAATATGTACCTCTGCACCAGATGACTGCGTGGCTGCCGTATGGAACTATGGTTCACAGATGGATAAGTGCATCCTAAAGCTTGTGGCACTTGTGGAACGTTTTATAAATACGCGGCAGCCCTGCCGCGGGGATTGCACTACCGCGTTATCATGCAGCGGGCTGACGGCTTTCTACTACGGGAGCTGGTTCGGTCCATCTGTTTGGCAGTATTTGTGAGCAACGCAGCCTATGGTACATGTGGAGCCCACTAATGGCAGAATTGAAGTTATTATAAACTGAGTTGGCGACATGGGTTTTATGATGAACCTTGGCAGTAATCGAGACTACAATTCCCATGATGCAATGTGGATATTTGGCGTAGCCCCACCTGAGGGCAATAAAAGGTACTTATGACATCACTTCCAGTCTCCTGCCATTTGAATTTGCTGCTGCTCAGACCTGTGAACAAGGACGTATGAAATGTCTGAAACGCGTAAGGTGATTAATATGTACCTCTGCACCAGATGACTGCGTGGCTGCCGTATGGAACTATGGTTCACAGATGGATAAGTGCATCCTAAAGCTTGTGGCACTTGTGGAACGTTTTATAAATACGCGGCAGCCCTGCCGCGGGGATTGCACTACCGCGTTATCATGCAGCGGGCTGACGGCTTTCTACTACGGGAGCTGGTTCGGTCCATCTGTTTGGCAGTATTTGTGAGCAACGCAGCCTATGGTACATGTGGAGCCCACTAATGGCAGAATTGAAGTTATTATAAACTGAGTTGGCGACATGGGTTTTATGATGAACCTTGGCAGTAATCGAGACTACAATTCCCATGATGCAATGTGGATATTTGGCGTAGCCCCACCTGAGGGCAATAAAAGGTACTTATGACATCACTTCCAGTCTCCTGCCATTTGAATTTGCTGCTGCTCAGACCTGTGAACAAGGACGTATGAAATGTCTGAAACGCGTAAGGTGATTAATATGTACCTCTGCACCAGATGACTGCGTGGCTGCCGTATGGAACTATGGTTCACAGATGGATAAGTGCATCCTAAAGCTTGTGGCACTTGTGGAACGTTTTATAAATACGCGGCAGCCCTGCCGCGGGGATTGCACTACCGCGTTATCATGCAGCGGGCTGACGGCTTTCTACTACGGGAGCTGGTTCGGTCCATCTGTTTGGCAGTATTTGTGAGCAACGCAGCCTATGGTACATGTGGAGCCCACTAATGGCAGAATTGAAGTTATTATAAACTGAGTTGGCGACATGGGTTTTATGATGAACCTTGGCAGTAATCGAGACTACAATTCCCATGATGCAATGTGGATATTTGGCGTAGCCCCACCTGAGGGCAATAAAAGGTACTTATGACATCACTTCCAGTCTCCTGCCATTTGAATTTGCTGCTGCTCAGACCTGTGAACAAGGACGTATGAAATGTCTGAAACGCGTAAGGTGATTAATATGTACCTCTGCACCAGATGACTGCGTGGCTGCCGTATGGAACTATGGTTCACAGATGGATAAGTGCATCCTAAAGCTTGTGGCACTTGTGGAACGTTTTATAAATACGCGGCAGCCCTGCCGCGGGGATTGCACTACCGCGTTATCATGCAGCGGGCTGACGGCTTTCTACTACGGGAGCTGGTTCGGTCCATCTGTTTGGCAGTATTTGTGAGCAACGCAGCCTATGGTACATGTGGAGCCCACTAATGGCAGAATTGAAGTTATTATAAACTGAGTTGGCGACATGGGTTTTATGATGAACCTTGGCAGTAATCGAGACTACAATTCCCATGATGCAATGTGGATATTTGGCGTAGCCCCACCTGAGGGCAATAAAAGGTACTTATGACATCACTTCCAGTCTCCTGCCATTTGAATTTGCTGCTGCTCAGACCTGTGAACAAGGACGTATGAAATGTCTGAAACGCGTAAGGTGATTAATATGTACCTCTGCACCAGATGACTGCGTGGCTGCCGTATGGAACTATGGTTCACAGATGGATAAGTGCATCCTAAAGCTTGTGGCACTTGTGGAACGTTTTATAAATACGCGGCAGCCCTGCCGCGGGGATTGCACTACCGCGTTATCATGCAGCGGGCTGACGGCTTTCTACTACGGGAGCTGGTTCGGTCCATCTGTTTGGCAGTATTTGTGAGCAACGCAGCCTATGGTACATGTGGAGCCCACTAATGGCAGAATTGAAGTTATTATAAACTGAGTTGGCGACATGGGTTTTATGATGAACCTTGGCAGTAATCGAGACTACAATTCCCATGATGCAATGTGGATATTTGGCGTAGCCCCACCTGAGGGCAATAAAAGGTACTTATGACATCACTTCCAGTCTCCTGCCATTTGAATTTGCTGCTGCTCAGACCTGTGAACAAGGACGTATGAAATGTCTGAAACGCGTAAGGTGATTAATATGTACCTCTGCACCAGATGACTGCGTGGCTGCCGTATGGAACTATGGTTCACAGATGGATAAGTGCATCCTAAAGCTTGTGGCACTTGTGGAACGTTTTATAAATACGCGGCAGCCCTGCCGCGGGGATTGCACTACCGCGTTATCATGCAGCGGGCTGACGGCTTTCTACTACGGGAGCTGGTTCGGTCCATCTGTTTGGCAGTATTTGTGAGCAACGCAGCCTATGGTACATGTGGAGCCCACTAATGGCAGAATTGAAGTTATTATAAACTGAGTTGGCGACATGGGTTTTATGATGAACCTTGGCAGTAATCGAGACTACAATTCCCATGATGCAATGTGGATATTTGGCGTAGCCCCACCTGAGGGCAATAAAAGGTACTTATGACATCACTTCCAGTCTCCTGCCATTTGAATTTGCTGCTGCTCAGACCTGTGAACAAGGACGTATGAAATGTCTGAAACGCGTAAGGTGATTAATATGTACCTCTGCACCAGATGACTGCGTGGCTGCCGTATGGAACTATGGTTCACAGATGGATAAGTGCATCCTAAAGCTTGTGGCACTTGGGGAACGTTTTATAAATACACGGCAGCCCTGCCGCGGGGATTGCACTACCGCGTTATCATGCAGCGGGCTGACGGCTTTCTACTACGGGAGCTGGTTCGGTCCATCTGTTTGGCAGTATTTGTGAGCAACGCAGCCTATGGTACATGTGGAGCCCACTAATGGCAGAATTGAAGTTATTATAAACTGAGTTGGCGACATGGGTTTTATGATGAACCTTGGCAGTAATCGAGACTACAATTCCCATGATGCAATGTGGATATTTGGCGTAGCCCCACCTGAGGGCAATAAAAGGTACTTATGACATCACTTCCAGTCTCCTGCCATTTGAATTTGCTGCTGCTCAGACCTGTGAACAAGGACGTATGAAATGTCTGAAACGCGTAAGGTGATTAATATGTACCTCTGCACCAGATGACTGCGTGGCTGCCGTATGGAACTATGGTTCACAGATGGATAAGTGCATCCTAAAGCTTGTGGCACTTGTGGAACGTTTTATAAATACGCGGCAGCCCTGCCGCGGGGATTGCACTACCGCGTTATCATGCAGCGGGCTGACGGCTTTCTACTACGGGAGCTGGTTCGGTCCATCTGTTTGGCAGTATTTGTGAGCAACGCAGCCTATGGTACATGTGGAGCCCACTAATGGCAGAATTGAAGTTATTATAAACTGAGTTGGCGACATGGGTTTTATGATGAACCTTGGCAGTAATCGAGACTACAATTCCCATGATGCAATGTGGATATTTGGCGTAGCCCCACCTGAGGGCAATAAAAGGTACTTATGACATCACTTCCAGTCTCCTGCCATTTGAATTTGCTGCTGCTCAGACCTGTGAACAAGGACGTATGAAATGTCTGAAACGCGTAAGGTGATTAATATGTACCTCTGCACCAGATGACTGCGTGGCTGCCGTATGGAACTATGGTTCACAGATGGATAAGTGCATCCTAAAGCTTGTGGCACTTGTGGAACGTTTTATATATGTATATATATATATATATATATATATATATATATATATATATATATATACATATATATATATATATATATATATATATATATATATATATATATATATATATATATATATATATATATATATATATATATATATATGATTGTTCCTCACCTCCTTCGGCGCAGAAATCAAGCCCTCCAGCCGAACGTTACAAGGAAACCAATTTATTTCAGCATATATATCAATATTACCTACTGGCGGTTGCCAGTAGGTAGTTGTAGTGTAGTTCCTATTTTCCCTATAGGCCCTGCGCATTGGAATAACATAAACAGCAGTGTAGACGTAGGACTGAGGTCTTCTAGGTCTCTACTGACTATGTTAGACTTAATTTAGGTTTGCGCCAGCTAGCTCAGAGGTCACTGGAAACTTTCTTGGATGAATAGGAAGGGATCAGCTTCCCTGGCTCAGACAAGAAGGGATTCAGCTACCGACAACCGCATAAACATGACAACTTTGCTCCCTCAGAATAAGAGTCAATCTCTAGAGTCGTGTGAAACAATAGACAGTTATTTCACTCAGTCAGATGTGCATACTTAGTTTCACCAGGGTGCAGAGAATAGAGAGATGGGTGTTTTCAATAAAAGGTATTATTCATTGAGCAGTCTTCCTTCTCATGCAAGAGAAATGAATTGCCACAGTTGCAATACTTAATGTAAAGTAAAGTACGTACAGTATAAGGAGTATTATGAAATAATACTGTAAAAGCATTGATATCGTTTCTTAGCCATAAGACACTTTAAAATGGATAAAATATATATACATATATACAAAGGCTAACGTGCTCAACCGGTGCTTCTAAAATACGCCTACCCCGGTGTACCTGACCTAAGCCTAATACGTGGGAAGGAGTAAGTAAGTAGCAGTTTAAGTTAAGTAGGTTTGTTGCCAAGGATCTGTTCAAGAATTTCTCTCTAAGGGTTTAGTCAGCACTGTACCTTGGGAATAGAATGTAGGAGGTCTGGTATCTCTCTCTCAGGACTAGATATCCCAGTCACCCGCAAGGGTAGGCTGGAAACGCCAGAGCTGAATTTTCTCGGCAGGAGAAAAGACAGCGTCTTTCTCAGCGCGTCAAAGAGGAGGGGCAGCGTCCGTGGGCTCTCCGCATCTGCTGGGCTCTCGGCAAGTAGATTAGCTGCTCTGCTCCGAAACCACCACTGTGTGTTTGGTTAAGGCAACGTTGGTATATATTTATACCTGAAAGGTGCCGAGTTTGACGTAAGGTTTGGACATAAGACGTCAATGAAGATGTCACTAACAACTGGCCGTTCTAACAGTGCTCGCAGGAGTTCTATTACAAATCAAAACAAAGCAAGCAGGGATTTCCCAGGTTGCTGGAGGTTTGGTGTGTTGAAAGAACTCGTTGTGCTTTCTAGGAATCTAAGGAAGTAGCTTTTGCCATGCCTTGGGCTGCAAGGGCGATTTACTGAAATATGGATCTGCTTCTTATGCCATTATAGGGATATCTATTGATTATAGCTGTGTAAGGGCATAAAATGGTAGTATTGATTCAGGTGCCTAGATATAAAAACGACATAGTTATCGTTAAAACCTACTTTCCATAGGAAAAGCATTTTTTGATTTGCTAATAACTTTGGCGTGGTTTGATGAATCTTCGTGAACTTCTCCAAAAAAAAGGTCTATCCAGGTCAGCTCATATCCTGCAAGTTTGGGGATGATTCATCTAGCGGGGGCTGAGAAAAAAGGGGGGTCCCAAAAAGTGTTTTCTCCATGTTTATATCTATAGGAAATTTTATTACAGGCTACAGCCCGAACTGCTGAACGGAATTACACCAAATTTGGCAGAAAGGTAGAGATTGATTCAGAAAGCGGCCTTTTTTTTTAAATGATGTAAATCCGTTCAGTAGTTGTTGAGAAATTCCCAAAAATAAAACTTTCGATATCTGGGACAGCGGTGGGTTCGCACACCCTCCTGACCACGTGCCTCACTGTGATTGGCTTGCATGACCACGAGCTTCACTGTGATTGGCTGCCAACACTCCAAACCAGGAAAAGTTGGCAGCCATATTGTGACTCGGTAGAACAGAGTCACAAAAAGAAAGTTGAAAAAAGATTAAAAGAGAAGAAAAGGGGGCAGGGTAGAAACACCCTGACCCCCTACTTCTGCTCACAAGGGTCCCACAATGACCCTAGTCCCAAAAATAATCTTTTATTTAAAAATTAAAACATCAGAATGCGCGCTGGGTGCGCGAACCTTGATGTCATTTTTTTTTAAATGAAACGGGGCTGCCCCACTAAATTTAAATGAGCCACCAATTGGGCCAGGTTCCGGGGGCAGTCCTATAATTATCTTGAGGGGCCCTGCGGAGCCTCTGCAGCCCCAGGGACCACCATCTCCCTGGGGCTCTGTGAATTAGGTGCGGGAGGGCACAAGGCCCTCCCGCAGTCCCGGGGAGCCCCACCTCCCTGGGGCTTGTTTTATTATTTTTGTGGGGCGTCCGAGGCCCCCCACAAGTCCTGGGTATCACCACCCACGGGGCTTTAATGAAATATGCAGGGGTGGGCTTCGTGGGCTCCCCAAAGGTCCGGGGTTCACCACCTCTCTGGGGTTTTGAAAACCGTGCAGCTCCTCTCCTGAAGCCCTTGGTGGCTCTGGGGACCTCCACTCCCAAGGGCCAGCTCTTGCAATGTCCCGGGGAGCTCACCCCTGGGACATTGTTGTTTGTTATGAGAGGGTGTAAGCATGTCTCGCACATTGTCATAGCAAACACTGGTCGTGAGATGAGGAACACCTGCTCGGGGTTCAATACAGCAAAGCAGAATTGCTTTTGGGCAAGGGAAGCTGTATGTTAGCAGGTCCCAATTGCCCGAAAGGCGGGGAGCCGGCAGGACCATGGGGGCATTGGGGCTGCCCCCATGGTCATCAACAGAGAGGCCAGGTCCCAGGAGATGGGGTCCCTGGGGCCAGAAGTGGCCTGGGAGGGGGGCCACCCTGACCCCCTCCCCTTTGAAAAAAAATATGTAGATGTGGGCATGCCTCGGGGGATGGGGTCCCCAAGGAGAATGTAAATTATAGTGAACACTTTTTATTTTTCAAAGCGTATGCAGTTGCGACCCTAGAGTGCCCTCCTAGTATGAATACAAAGGATATGTGGCACCCTAGTGTGAATACGAAGGGTGCACGGCTCTCAGCATGGCCCCCCTGTTGTGAATACAAAGGTTGCGCGGCCTTCAGCGCGCCCCCTAGTTTGAATGCGCTGGGTGCGCGGCTCTCAGCGCAACACTTGAGTACTTTCCAAGTCTTTCAAACACCGAGGGGTATATTCTCAAGGACACATCGCCGAGTTAACTGCACTTTATCGCAACCAAAATGGTGATAAATTTAAAGCACCATTCACAAGATGGAGCAAACAGCCCATATTTACCAGCAATAGCAGCCTCAAAAAACATTGTCACAGATGACCCCGGCAAATATTGTTAATGAGATGTAGAGTAGGTTTTCCAGTGAAAAAAGCAGCGATCACACCACTTCGCAACTTTCTCAACCACTAGCAAGATCGGCAAAGAGAGTACAGAACAGGCAACATGAAAGGGAGCCCAGCCCATAGCGTCACCTGAACGACAACAGATGCAATGGAGCCAACGATCATGCAGCTCAGACACCCAACACTGCCCGACACCCCCCGCAACCAGCCCCTTGTCTGCCATCCCCCCTCACCCCCGGCAAACAAATGTGACAGCAAACAGAGAGAGAAAGAAAGAAAGAGTTAGAGAGAGAGGAAGATAGAGAAAGAAAGAAAGAGTGAGAGAGGAAGAGAGAGTGAAAGAGTGAGAGACAGAGTAAGAGAGAGAGAAAGAGAGAAACAGTGTGAGAGAGAGGAAGAGGGAGAGAAAGAATGAGAGAGAAAGGAAGAGAGTGAGAAAGAGAGAAAGAAAGAGAGTGTAAGAGACAGAGAAAGACAGAAACAGTGTGAGAGAGAGAAATGAAGAGATAGAGAGTGAGAGCTAGAGGAAGAGAGAGAGAAAGAGTGTGAATAAGAGAAAGGAAGAGATGGAGAGTGAGTGCCGACACTGTGGACAAAAACCCTTACCGCTCACCTCCAACCACGTGCCAGGACATAGTGCAGCCCTCAAGCTTACTCATCTGAAACATAGTATAGAATCAGTAATGGCACAGTACATACAACTGCACATGCCTAAATCACTGTCCCGCCCCTACGCACCCAGGCTCCTGCACACCATACACTCCCACCACCCAGAGGTATCTGCCTGCCCCTGGGCACCCAGTCTCCTGCACCCCATGCACTCCCACTGCCCGGAGGTGTCTGCTACCCCTGCGCACCCATGCTGCTGTACCCTATCCACTCCCACTGCCTAGAGGTGACTGCCCGCCGCTGCGCAAATAAGCCTCTGTGCTCACCTTTTGCAACCTGCGTGTACAAAAGAGGGCACACCACGTGCCACTACAAGCCCCAAGCCCGCCACCTGCAGACAGGGCACCCTCCATATCATGCAGCCCCGCTCCGCAGGCCACCAGGTCTCACATTTGGTGCTGGGTCTGGATTTCGTCATGGCAAAGGACATACCAGTGCACCAGGCTTTTCATTGCAGGCTGCACACCCGCTCAGCACTTGCGGTGCCACTAACTCTGTGACTATTGAGGCGATGCCACGTGGTGGTAGGCCCACACTGTCTGATGGCTCAGGCCTACACTGTTGTCCAGCAGGGCACAAAAAACCTGAGCTATCTGGGCCGCCAGGATAGGGCATCATCACAGGCTGCACACCCGCTCAGCAGCTACGGTACCCCTACCCTAGTGCACCGAATGTCACCATCCCGTGACGGTGTACCTGTGCCGGCCGCAGCGCATCTGGTGCCACCAAGTCTGTGCCCCAAAGGTCATTGACCCTGTATGATTGGGTAACGTGGTGTGGACGCCATCATGTCACCTCCAGGCCATCGGAATGTGATGTCGTAGGCCCCTGGGCCCCCATTCCCACATGCACACCACAAGGATATACCCCGAGAGAGGTTGGAAATGGCGTTGAGAATATGCGCCTGGCCCTTTTTATTGGCAGGGTCACGTGTCCTGTGACAACTGTGCTGCATGGGTGTGAAGTGGTTGTAAACCAGCCGTGAGGGAGTGGCTGTTGCATGCTGACAACTAGACCTGGATCAGCAGATAACTACATGAAAAACTTGGGACATGTGTAGTTGTCGTTCCTTCCTGTAAGCGTAAGCGGAGTGGGCTCGCCTGGCGTATGCCAGTCCTGCTTGAGGCTGTGAACAATGACTCCGGAGCTCTGGGTGTGGTTCCGTACTGGGCTGTATGAGGAATGAACTGATGCAGGTGTCTCTGTTGTAGTCTTGGTGCCACGCGGGCCGCAAGTGCCAATGTGGCACCCTGTGACCCAAGTCCCACAACATGGCCAACATGGAAGGAAGGGGGAATCACTGACCCTACATTCATCCATACTTCCACACATGAAAGATCGTGCACATGAGATATCTGTGTGGATATTATTGTTTATTGCACATTCAGTGGAGTGTTGCAGCTGTAGCAATATAGGGCCATGCAAAGCCCAAATTGCCGTTTTTGGCACATGAAGGGTAGCCAATTAGAGCCAAGCTTATGCTCAGGGGTTAGGCTCCGCCAACATATCTACTTATCCAATAACGCCGCCAATCCCCAAGCACTTATATATTCACTATACACTCTCCTTGCAGTACTCTAATGATCCAGTCTCTACCTGGTGCACAGACATAATATTGAGTCCAAAATATCGATTGGACATAATATTGAGTTTTTAATATAGACTGGACAAAATATCGACAGGACAGAATATAGATAACAAAAATATCGTTTTTAAGGTAAGTGAAGTAATATCGACTGTTAAAGATATAGATAGTTAAAATATCGAAGTATATAATAGATAGTTAAAGAAATCGATTTTTTAATAATATATAATTTTTTATAGTGTATTTTTATGTTATAATATGTGTGAAAAGTGTGCATTTATGTTATAAATAATTTTATTTAATGAATTTGGTTTTTATAATTATTGCGTAATTTATTTCTGTAGCGGGTTGTGGGTTTATAGGGGAATAGGGTGGGAAGTAATTTAATTATAATTAATTAAATATGTAAATTTATTTATTGATAGTAAATTGTAATTAATTGTTAATTAATTTATATGTGTTAATTAATTTAATTGTAATTAGAAAATAATTATTATTATTTGATTGATTGGTAATTATGTAAATTTTACTAATGTAATTCTGTAGCGGGTTGTGGGTTTATAGGGGAATAGGGTGGGAAGTAATTTAATTATAATTAATTAAATATGTAAATGTATTTATTGATAGTAATTAGTAATTAATAGTTAAATAATGTATATTTGTTAATTAATTTAATTATAATTGTTAAATAATTTTTATTAATTGATTAATTGGTAATTATGTAAATTTTACTAATTTAATTTCTGTAGCGGGTTGTGCGTTTATAGGGGAATAGAGTGGGAAGTAATTTATTAATAATTAATTAAATGAATAAATTAAATAAAATTTATTTATTTGGAAATAATTGTAAAATAATTTTTAGTTATTAAATATTTAATTGTTAATGTTTAATTAATTTGTATTAATAGGTGATTCATTGAAATAATTATTGTTAATTAGTAATTTTAAAATATTAATTATTATATTATATACATTTTTTATTTATTTTTTATTAATTATTAATAGATATTAATTTTTAGATTTTTAAATAATATATGAAATATTTACTTTCCCTAATGTTGTATTCTCTGGAGTGGGAATAGTAATTTTAACCCCTACGCTATCCAACGCTTTCCCTACTGTTTCACTCTTTGGAGTTTGAATAGTAATTTTAACCCCTACGCTATCCAACACTTTCCCTACTGTTGCACCCACTGGAGTGGGAATAGTCATTTTAACCCTTACGCTATCCAACGCTTTCCCTACTGTTGCACCCACTGGAGTGGGAATAGTATTTTATACCCCTACGCTATCCAACGCTTTCCCTACTGTTGCACTCTTTGGAGTGGGAATAGTAATTTTTACCCCTACGCTATCCAACGCTTTTCCTACTGTTGCACTCTTTGGAGTGGGAATAGTAATTTTAACCTCTACGCTATCCAACGCTTTCCCTACTGTTGCACCCACTGGAGTGGGAATAGTAATTTTTACCCCTACGCTATTCTACGCTATTCTACGCTTTCCCTACTGTTGCACCCACTGGAGTGGGAATAGTAATTTTAACCCCTACGCTAGCCAATGCTTTCCCTACTGTTGCACTCACTGGAGTGGGAATAGTCATTTTAACCCTTACGCTATCCAACGCTTTCCCTACTGTTGCACCCACTGGAGTGGGAATAGTAATTTTTACCCCTACGCTATTCTACGCTTTCCCTACTGTTGCACCCACTGGAGTGGGAATAGTAATTTTAACCCCTACGCTATCCAACGCTTTCCCTACTGTGCATCCACTGGAGTGGGAATAGTAATTTATACCCCTACGCTATCCAACGCTTTCCCTACTGTTGCACTCTTTGGAGTGGGAATAGTAATTTTAACCCCTACGCTATCCAACACTTTCCCTACTGTTGCACCCACTTGAGTGGGAATAGTAATTTTAACCCCTACGCTAATCCCCGTTTTACCTACTGTTGCACCCACTGGAGTGGGAATAGTAATTTTAACCCCTACGTTATCCAACGCTTTCCCTACTGTTGCACTCTTTGGAGTGGGAATAGTAATTTTTACCCCTACGCTATCCAACGCTTTCCCTACTGTTGCACTCTTTGGAGTGGGAATAGTAATTTTTACCCCTACGCTATCCAACGCTTTCCCTACTGTTGCACCCACTGGAGTGGGAATAGTAATTTTTACCCCTACGCTATTCTACGCTTTCCCTACTGTTGCACTCACTGGAGTGGGAATAGTAATTTTAACCCTTACGCTATCCAACGCTTTCCCTACTGTTGCACCCACTGGAGTGGGAATAGTAAATTTTACCTCTACGCTATCCAATGTTTTCCCTATTGTTGCACCCACTGGAGTGGGAATAGTAATTTAAATCCCTACGCTATCCAACCCTTTCCCTACTGTTGCACTCACTGGAGTGGGAATAGTAATTTTAACTCCTACGCTATCCAACGCTTTCCCTACTGTTGCAGTCTTTGGAGTGGGAATAGTAATTTTTACCCCTACGCTATCCAACGCTTTCCCTACTGTTGCACCCACCTGAGTGGGAATAGTAATTTTAACCTTTACGCTATCCAACGCTTACCCTATGCTTGCACTCTTTGGAGTGGGAACAGTAATTTTTACACTTTTGTTATTGTACGTTAATAATATTGGCTATTATTTAATTATATTTTGTTACTATATATATATATATGTTTTAAGAAATATGAATAACTTTCATTAATTATTTAATTATTATAAGTTAATTTAAGTATTTTTAAGTATATTTTAGAAATTAATTTTTAATATTAATTTAATTGAACATTGTTTTTAGTAAAGTCGATATTTTTTAAAACTATATTTTTGTAAACGATATATTTTTTTTTGTGTTCAAAGTTTTTTATTGGGAGCTTCAGAGAAATACATCTGGACAAAAGTAATTATTTGCAGTGAAATAAAATAAAATAAAATAAAACAAGCAAAATTTTACATGTATTAACCAGCAGATAGTCAAAGGAGAGTTGCATCCAATGTTACATGACGGACTGTATACCAAGCCCTGGAATGATAGTGTCACCACTTCAATAAAACAGAAGCATCTTAAGTCATACAGTTGCGTGAAACATATAATTGTACATATGAGATTTGGAATTGATAAACTTTGACGATGAGCGTACAGAGTCTTAGAATGGTAGCTGTACACAGGCACAGAAAGGTAACACTACCCCCCCCAACCGGTGATATAGGTAGGTGAATATACGATGTGGGCGCGAGGTGACCAAGTTTCAAGGAGGTTTGTATAAGTAAAAGTGATCGTCTAGCGAGGACCAGATTTTCCTGAGTGGCGGACGCCATGGGGTAGTAGCTAAGACTATGTTGTCAGCTCCTCTTAAGTTGGTGACCCAGTTCAACCAGTGGGGGAAAGAAGCTTTGTTCGTGCTTTTCCAGTTATTAAGTATGATTTAAACCGCAGCCGTCAGCAGTAGGTCGAGTAGGGCTTTGCCTTCATCATTGAGTGTGGCGGCTTTGGTAAAACCTAGAACGAGCGTTGAAAATTCTCTTGGGAGGGTGATATGGAGGACTCTTGTTATAAAATCAAAGATTCTGTCCCAATAGGAGGTTACACAGGGGCATCTGAAAATTAGGTGTTCCAGGTCTCCTCCCTCACCCTTACAGTTCCAGCACGTGTCGTCGGTCTTGATTTTGTGGAGAAACAGCCTCCTAGGTGTCCAGAAGGCCTTATGTAGTAGCCAGAACTTGGTTTGTGAGAGTGTAGGGCTTATTTTGTGGCGAGTGGTGGACTCCCAAGTTCTGGCCCAGTCTATGTCTGAGGTAGGTGTGGACGAGAAGGAATCCCAGTAGCGTTGGAGAGGTTCATTTAAGGAGGACGATTGTGGGCGCATAAGTTTATACATTCTAGAGACTTGGTGGCCCAATTTGTTAAGGGAGGTGAGCAAGCCGGGGAGGGAGGGGGTGACATCCTTCAGGTTAGCTTTCGCTAGTGCTACTTTAATGTGTAAGAAGTTATAAAATTCAACATGGTGTAGATGGAATCTATTCTGTATTTCCCTAAAGGTAAGTGGTAGCGAATTTTCGGTGAGGTGGTGGGGGAATAGTATACCTCTTTCTATCCAGGTGGAGTAATTTAGAGTTTTCCCTTTGTATGTTATGGCGGCATTGTGCCATAGCGACTCCCAGTTTGAGTGTTGGAATTGTTGTGGCTGGTGTTTACTAACTTGGAGAAGAGCCATTTTGGTATTCTTGAAGATAGGACCCGAGTTTAAGGTGGGACAGAGTTTAATGGTGAGTAGGGCACAGGGGTTGAGGCCATTCAATATTGACCTTTCCACAGAGAGCCACACAGGGGTATAATCAGTCTGTGAGGTTATCCAGTACGAACCCTGTTTTGCTAAAAAGGCTATTTGGTAAATTTTGAAATCCGCCAGGTTGACTCCTCCTAATTTTTTGTCTAAACATAATTTCTTTAAACTGATTCTGGCTTTCTTGCCCTGCCATAGAAAGGACGCGATGAGTTTATCCAATTTATTATGAAACTCTTTGGAGAGCATGAGTGAAAGCATAGTGATGAGGTAGTTAACCAGGGGGGATATCATCATTTTTATGGTTTCAATACGGCCCCAGCAGGTGATGAAACAGGGTGACCAACCATCTAGCAGTCTTTTGATTTTGTCCAGGGTTTTGTTTTCATTATGTTTAAGGGTACTTAGAAGGTCATCGGTAAAGTCTATCCCCAAATATTTAATCACGTAAGTTTACCATATTAGGCCGGAGTCGCCCAGTACATCTCTAGGGGTGTGGACATTTAGAGGTTTTACTTTGGATTTATCTCTATTTAATTTGTAGCCGGATAGGGAGGAGTATTTGTCTATTGAGGTCATAAGCCCAGCGATGGAGTTAGCAGGGTCTTCTGTAGTGATTAGGATGTCGTCAGCATGCGCTGCTAACTTGACTCGTGTGTCACCAAAGGAGATACCCGCAATGTCTCCATTATTTTTGATGTCTGTAAGGAGGGGCTCAAGGGCTAATAGAAAGAGAGCTGGGGAGAGAGGGCAGCCTTGTCTGGTTCCTTGGTGTAGACGGAACGGGTCGGATAGGGTGCCGTTTATAGCTATCCTGGCAGATGGGGCAGAGTAGAGGGCCATCACCATCTTGGTAAAGGAGTCGCCAAGGTTGAAAGAGTGCATGCACTGTCGTAGGAAGGACCACGAGACCTTGTCAAAGGCCTTTTCTGCGTCCAAAGTTATCGCTACCATTGGGGAGGAAGAGGTCTTTGCTTTTTCTAGAAGGTGACATAATAGTCTTGTGTTGTCGTTTGACATCCGGTGTTTTAGGAAGCCAACCTGCGAGGGGCTAATTAATTTGTGGAGGATGGAATTTAGTCTGGTCGCCAAAATGTTTGCATACATTTTGCAATCAAGATTTATCAAAGAGATGGGGCGGTAATTTTTAGTGAGTAGGGGGTCCTTCCCTTCCTTGGGTATTACTATAATCGTGGCCTCACTCATCGATGGGGAAACACCGCCACTGGCCGCAGTGGAGTTATAAAGTTTAAGGAGCGGAGGGCTAAGTTGATCTGTAAAGGCCTTATAAAAGTATGCAGTGAAGCCGTCCGGACCGGGGGCCTTATTATTCTTCAGGGTGTTGATTGCTGCTCTGATTTCTGTGCTAGAGACTGGGGAGCCTAGGTGAGTCTTATCTGTTTCAGAAAGTTTGGGAAGGTGGAGTGAATTGAGGTAGTCCGAGCATGCTGATTCGTCTAGTGGTTTGTCATTTTTGTATAGGTCTTCGTAGAAAGTTTTGAAAGTGTCAAGGATATTAGATTGTTTAGTGTGTGTGATGTTTCTGGAATCTTTAATGGACGATATGGTGGGCAATTTCTGTTTATGTTTGAGGTAGGAGGCTAGCAGCTTCCCAGCTTTGTTGCCTTCGCACAGTTTTAGGGCCTTGAAACGATTGATCCATACTCCCGCAAGCTTGCTGGTGATGGTATTGTATTCATACTTTTTTTAAGTTAGTGTATCTAGCACTATATTATCTAACGGGTTGGATTTGTGTTGGGCTTCTAGTGCACCAATCTGATGTTCCAAAGACTCTAGTTCTTTATTTAGTGCCTTGTTTATCTTGGCCCTGATGGTGATGATGACCCCACGAATTGTGGCTTTCAGAGCATCCCACAGGGTGTTGGGTGTAGTGTCGGGGGTGTCATTTATGGTTAGGTATTCCTCAATGGCATTAATTATTAGTAATTTGTTTGTGGGATCTGAAAGTGTCTCATCGTTAAAACGCCATCTCTTGGGTGGGAGAATCGATTTAGAGCCAGCCAGCTTGGTGCGAATACAGGCGTGGTCAGAGACCAATTTAGGGGCTATTTCTGTCTCCTCTATAAGATGTGTGAAGGGGCTTGAGATCAAGATGAAGTCGATACATGAATAAGAGTTGTGTGGTGCGGAGTAAAATGTATAATCCCTACTGTCCGGGTTTTGGAGGCGCCAGGAATCCTTCAGATTGTATCTATCACAGAGGCGAAGGAGGGCGTCATGCGAGCGGGAGGGGTGGAAGGCACATTTGGATTGCCTATCAAGAATCGGGTCAAGGGGGAGATTAAAGTCTCCTCCCACTATCATCAGGTCCTCTGAAGGGATGGGTTCTAATGAGCGGGAGACTGAGTCCCAGAATTCCGGGTCGTCAGCATTTGGGCCGCAGATATTTACTACATGAATGGGGTCGTCTTCCCTTAGAAGGTGTGTAATGGAAAGTCTACCTACTTCGTCGTGAGAGTGCGAGACTAGTGTTAGGTTAGCTTTTTTCGCTAATAAGGTGATTACCCCCCCTTTTTATGAATTGCTGGTGAAGTCAGAATGTGTGACGTCCAATGGATGTTCAGAAAGCGTAGATCATCCTCAGACAATTTGGTTTCTTGAAGTAATATAATGTCCCCCTTAGATTTGGTAAGATACTCGAGAACTTTCCTCCTTTTTACCGGATGGTTGAGGCCCTTAACATTAAGAGAGACTATCGTGAGATCATCTGCTAGTGATTTTGCATTAGCCATTGGAGTTGGGGAACATCGCTGGGAAATTGCGTTGTAATCTAAGGATATCAGTGAGTAGCGCCGCGAGCTGCTCCGCACGGTCAGCATGTGAGCCATTGTGTGGAGATACATTGGACTGCAACGAGATACACATGTCATATGTGAAATAGATAAACATAAGTAAAATACAGTACAAAACAGAAAAAAAGACTAAGAATCTTTGAACTCTTTTAGCTCCATTCTCTCCCCCCCCTGTCCCCACCCTCCCCCAACCCCCTCCCCCCAGTTACGTACATCGGGAGTGCGACGGCAGTCCCGTGCAAGGCGGAGTCCGGGATACACCGATGATAGCTAGTAGCTTCCCTAGACCTTGAGATTATTATGGTAGTAATGAACTCGAATCCCTTTTTACAGTTCAGGCTGCAATGCGGCTGAAAAAAGACCTATTAATTATAACGGTAAAAATTGGGCGAGGCTTGAGAACGAAGGCATTTCGGGTTAAGGCGTAATGATTATAACGATAGCATTTAGAAACTACCAGTACCAACTAGCAATAAAGAGCAACAATAGTACGACACTAAATTGAGGCACAAGGCCTGCTTACATTAAAGCTGCAGCAACTACATCCGCAGAGAAGCAAACTGTAAGGGAAACAGTGGCCTTAGAAAGTACCATAAATCACGAGCAATAAAGAGCAACAAGAGTACGATAGTATATTGAGGCTCGAGGCCTACTTGCAGTAAAGTTGTGGGTACCTGCATTCGTAGGAAAGCAAGCTGTAAAGGAAACACTGGCACACTGTCAAGAACAAATAGGCTCACTATACAGGAAAGTGAACATTGAGATGAAGGGCTTCAATATTAAAGCTAGGATATTAATGCTAGAATTAAAGCTAGAATGTCAATGTCAGGATCATAACAGTAAACAGTGTGATGAGCTAGTTGGAGGATGAGTTCACGTTTTCCTTTTGTTCGAGAGGCTGGACGCTAGGTCCATTTCTTGTTTGCGACGGTCTTCCAGAAGATCAGCAAGGGCTCTGGGGTCCGTGAAGTTTCTCGGGTGGCCATTGACTACAACCCTGAATTTCGCCGGACCAGCAAAGGAGAAAGTAATGTTTTTGGATCTGAGTTTGTCTCTGAGTTCCAGGAAACCTTTGCGGATTGCCACCGTGTCTTTTGAGTAGTCTTGCGTGAAGATGATTCTGTGACCTTCCCATGAGATGGAGTGGTTTCTTCTTGCGAATTGAAGGATCATCTCAATGTGCTGAAATCTGAGCGGTTTGCAGATCAATGGTCTGGGGCCATTGGAGCTCCTGGTAGCGAAAGTGGGGATCCTGTGCGCCCTATCCAATTCAAGGCCGTGTGGAAAGTCTAATTTGGTGATCATGGGAATCCACGATTCAAGAAAGGCCACGCAGGAATCAGCATCTTTTTCGGAATTCTCCGGAACGCCAAAGATCCTGATGTTACCTCTTCTGTTCCTATCCTCCAACTCCGCGTTATGGCGCTTAAGTTCTTCAGTAGATTTTTCTAGACGTTGGATCTTGGAAGCTGATTGTTTTGTCAGGTCCTCCACGTCGCTTATACGTTGTTCAGCCGCACCCAGGCCCATGTTTATTACATTTATATCAGCTCTGATCGTAGTGAGTTCTAGTTGCATAGAGTCGGTATTGGATTGGGTGGATTTTGAGAGTTCGTGTAGGTCTGCCAGTTTCCTGAGAATCATTTCCATATTGGCTGCCATATCTGATTTACTTTTGATGGGTGAGCCCAAAAGTGAGTCCGATTTCACCTTTTTAGTATTGTTTCTGTCCTCCCTATTCACCATTGCTGCCTGATGTGTGTTCGCTTTTGCTGGGAGCTGGGTAGAACTTGAAATGCTGTAGGAGGACACTGCTGGCTGGCGAGACTGGGCACCCACGCAAATAGAATCGGCTGCAGAACTACTGTTGCGCCTGGGGACTCGTAAATGGTCAGGGCCAGGCTCTAAGGGTGGAAGGACACTGGCTACAGGCTTATGGTAGAGTAGGGCGAGCACAGAGAAGTGAGTAGGCGCTGTGACTGAGCGTTACTTAGCAGATGGGTTACGCTGCTCACGCTGCTGGGGTGAGTTTCTCCGCTTAAGGTGATACGCTTGGCAATGAGGCAGGCCTTGATTACAGCTTGGTAGGCAGCACCGGCATATGGCACATGGCACGAGTAGTCACTTCCAAGGATGGTGTGGCAGGGTGGGGCTGCACAGATCCATAAGAAATTCGCTTGAGTGGTGGACTTAGCAATAGATGGCAATGGATGGGCTTAATACGGGCATATAAGCTCACCGTGAGTCGAGGCACTGAATCTTCGTGGGGATCGCCGCCGCCTCCATTTTGGGGTCAGGCATGTCGAGCCGGTCGATGTCTGCTGGGACATCTAGCTGCCAACCTCCAGCATCAGCGACACTTGAGGGGTGGTTTCTCGTTGATTGTGGCGCTTCTTCTGCCCGTGGTGGTCTTCTGCTGGCAGTAGGAGCGCTGTATGCGCTCGCGGGGTCAGGCGTTGCAGCCGCGACCGGGTGCCGCCATTTTAGGCAAAACCCGGATCGGAGAATGCACGGCGGTCAAAGTCCAGAAAAGACCGTAAAAAAACGGTCCCAGGCAGTTTTCAGATCATCGGTGGATGCAGCAAGGGTCTCGGTGCCGGTACCTTAATCCTGGGACGAGTTGTGGCTTTGGAAGCAGGGGTGGCTAGGAGCTCGCTCTGCCTTTCCGCGGAGCACTCGGTTCAGGCGGCCATTCCTCCTGCCGTCCAAGCCACGCCCCCCGTAAATGATATTTTTAACTCAATATTTTTGTACTTACCTGTCTGTAGATAGAAACTCGATATTTTGTCAGTCGATATTTTGTCAACGATATTCTTGATGGTCGATATTCTGTTTCTCGATATTATTTCAGTGATCCCTCTACCTATATACTTATACATTAACCAAGACAACGTTACATAACCAAAGTTATCCCCACTGCCAGACGTAACATGGTTGTGTGCGCTGTCAACAGCACAATTTAATGTGGTAGGGCCCAGGGGCAGCGTCATTCATACACAATGAACAGACAGACACAGTTAGATAGATAGTGGAACTGGGTTTGGGCACGTGCGCTCGTCCCCTTTTTCATACCAGTGTCACATGTCCAGTGAAGTCTGTGCTGGGTGCGTGTGGGGTGAGCATAAGCCAGCCCTCAGGGAATGGTTGGTACTGGAAACAAGTACAACAGTAATTATCAGATCACACAGAGATTCAATCACAAAGGGTCTATGACTTGTGCTGCACTAAGTTAGAGGCACCATATGTGAAATAATACAGAAAAGATTCTATTGTAAAGGGTCCATGAGTTGTGGTGCACTGAGGTAGGGGCATCAGAAGCATTTCACGTGTGTACAGCCAGCGCGGAGGTGTGGTCCGGGAGGGCCGCAGTGGTTGCAAATTCTGTTGCCTACTGGACTGCGTCATCTGCAAACCCAACTTAATCTGAATTGTGAGCCCTGCTGTCCGCAATGTAGATCGAAGGCAGACATCGAGGAATGCTTTTTGTCACTTCCTCTTGACAAAACCCAAGGACATAGAGTACAATTCTGGCTGCAATAATAATTCAAGACTGAATTCAAATTGTGAGCTCTGCTGACCGCAGTGTAGCCGTATGGATCAAAAGATGAAATATGTATGGACTGCATTGTCGAAATGTGTAGGTTTCAGGAACGTTATAGTTAGTTGCTACTGGACTATGCAATTAATGAATCAAGACTGAATTTGAATTATGAGCCCTGATGACCACAGTGTAGGCCGGAAGCAGCTGTCACAAAGGCCAAGTGGCGTTGACTTGACCTGCACAGATTGGGAACATTAGGTCTTCTTAACCGATTATAGTCTCTTACACAATTTGCATTGGTACTAATCTTGAATTGTGAGCCCTGCAGACCGCAGTGTAGGCCGGAGGCAGTGGACAGGAAGGGCCCACAGCCAGGTGGCGTTGAGTTGAGCCGTACAGATAGTCGCATGGGTGACTTGCATCCCTCACACATGCTTGGGTGCCACATCTCCCAACATTTAGCTATTGTGTGGCTGAGGGGCCATGCCATGCCATTTTAGGAAGCCCCACTGTCCTGTTCTGCGCTGCCTCAGTGGTAGTGGGGGGTGGTCCAGGGGGAGGTCCTGGGGGTTATGTCGGTGGGTGTTGTGGCCTTCTTGGATGTTGGACCTGCATGATCAGTAGCTCTATGACATGTATTGGTCTTCAGATGTGGCTCTGGGCTGCGCTTCCTTTTATACTGTAGGTAGCCGTCCTGCTTTACACCAGTAAAATGCAGATGTTAAATTCTTACTGCTAACATGAGTGGATGTGTGTGTAGGACTAGGAATCAGTGAGTACATATGTAATAACTGGTATTGGTGTGTCAATGGTTTTGAAAATGGTAGTCTGAATTTTACAGTGGGTGTATCAAAGGTTATATTAGAGTGTGAGGACGCGCATCAGATTTTCATGTGGATGATGTCAAAAGTGATGTCATCAGTGATGTCATTTGAGATGTCATCAGTGCTGCTGCTCGTTTTTAATATTGCCTCGTTTTTCATTTATTTTTATTCCTCATTTATTATCCCCTGTTTTTAATAGCGCTCGCTGCACCTGGCCCTTACTTGCATTTAACTTGGGACACCCACCGCTGTTTGGCGGGTCCGCTTCCCGGCGCAGGTCCGTTTTCAGCGCCATCTTGGATGGGGATGGCTTAACACTAACGCTGATTGGCTGGTATCGCGCTCTAGTCGCCAGGAGGACGCTAGGCGGATACTTAAGAGAATCATGCAGACGCGCAGCGGATACGCGCTGCGGGGACGCCAGACTGACGCCGGAGTTACGCCAGAGTTCAGCCCGTCTGCGCCCGTCCGCGCTGAGGACGCGCTGCAGGACGGGCTGGACCCTGGGCTCTCCGTCGCTCATTCTCCCCCTCCACCAGAGATTCTCTACAATACCCTTTGCTCTCTGAGACCTCGTGCACTTTGCTGCCATCACCGGCTCAGACCTGAAGTTCTGAGCCGGGCTCGTTTTTGTCCCTCGTGCAACAGCTCTTTTACTTGTCCTAGTCAATCCTCTATTCGTACCACCCCTCCTCAGTCCACCAGCCATATTTCTCAACCCAAACAGGGTTTTTTGGTCAATGCTCGTTCTCTGATTAAACATGGGATCGAATTTCATGACTTCGTTAGCTTGAGAAATCCAGATTGGGTTTTTGTTACAGAAACTTGGGCTTCTGAGTCCGCTGGTCATGATCTTCTCCTGGCTATACCTGAAGGTTACTCCTTTCTAAGGTTAGACAGAGAACGTTGTAGAGGAGGTGGAATAGCCATTCTTTTTAAATCTACTCTCTCCTGCACAATAAAACCCTTATCAGTCTCCACAGATCCTTTCGAAGCACTCTATTTTTGTATTACGCATACTCCGGTGAGCTCTTTCTCCGGCATACTGCTTTATAGACCCCCCGGGTCCAGAGTCAATTTTTGCCCAGAACTTTTTAGAATTTTAGAACCTTATTTTGGTAGGCCTCATTTTACCATTTTGGGCGACATTAATTTCCATTTAGAGGATTCTGCATCAAAAGATACCTCCTCCCTGCTTAATTCCTTGGAGGCTTGTGATCTTGTCCAACTTGTTCTCCACCCGACCCATCAGGCGGGGCACATCCTTGATGGGATCTTCTCCAACGATTCCAGACTTGAAGTCGGCTTACCGGTACCAATTACATGGTCAGATCACCTAGCAGTCCCGCTTTCTCTAGACATTCCTTGTCCTGATGTCACGGCTGACACTGGTAAAAAACAATCTAAAAGGAGCTTCAAAAATTTTACTAAGGAGGCACTTGCACCTTTTTTCCGCAACATCAGTATTTCAACTAAACAGAAGGTTGATGACTCGGCTCAAGATTTAACTGATGTCATTATCAAAGCTGCTGATGAGCTAGCCCCCCCTTCCCTGAAATTTGCAGCTAGACAGAAGCCATCTGCCCTGTGGTTTTCTGCCGATCTGAGGCTGCTCAGACAACAATGTAGACAGAAGGAACGTGGCTGGCGTAAATCTTGGGATTTAAAAGATAGAGAAGGTTACAAGAGTCTACTACGGGAGTATAGAAAGCGAATCATCAAGGAAAAACAGGACTATTTTTCCAACTTAACCTGTTCGTTAACATCCTCCAAAGAGCTTTTTAAAATTGTAGACTCCCTTTGCTCTCTTCAGGTTCCTGATCCAGTCGTTGCTTCCCAGGAGCTATGTGATGATATATCGAACTTTTTCTATAAAAAGATAGACGATATCTACATAGCCCTAAAGGCGCAGAGGAACTTACTCAGCTCGGAGGATTCCGTGCAAATCACACGATTGGAAGCTTGGAATGTAGACTCCCCTCCATCCCTTGAACACTTCCCGGCTCTTACGCTAGAAGATCTCAGTAGCTTGTTGGATAAAACTAAATCTTCATCCCCTCTTGACCCTCTGCCCCTCAAGGTACTTAAAAACTGCAGAGAGATAATTCTTCCCTCTATGCTTGAGGTAATGAATGGAGCGTTGGAACAGGGCATTTTTCCATCACTCTGGAAGAGAGCCATTGTAAAGCCGCTTCTGAAAAAGACCACTTTAGACCCTGGAGTGCTGAAAAATTTTAGACCCATCTCTCTGCTGCCAGCCCCTGCTAAGATGTTGGAGACCCACTTGAATCTCCATCTTTCGAACTTCCTCGACGCCTCTGGCTTCCTGGATGGGTCCCAACATGGCTTTAGAAAGCTACATAGCACGGAGTCTGCCTTGACAAAAGTCATGGATAACATCCGCAGAAAAGTAGATTTGGGTCTTACCACCGTACTGGTGCTGCTTGATCTTTCAGCAGCTTTCGACACCCTGTCTCCCTTGACTTTAACATCTAGGTTAAGGGAGGCAGGGGTAGTCGGACCAGCGCTCAGTCTCCTGAGCTCCTTTCTACAACATCGAGAGCAGCGTGTCATGCTAGGTGAATACCTCTCCCCTGCCAAGTCTTTGCAGTGTGGGGTGCCACAGGGGTCGGCATTGAGTCCGACCCTGTTCAACATCTATGTGGCCCCCCTTGCAAGACTTGTAAGATCTCAGGGGATGGAGGTAGTGTCGTATGCTGACGACACGCAGATTATGGTATCCCTGACCCACTCTGTCAGTGAAACTGCTTCTAACTTTAGGGCCTGCATGCAACTTGTTGCAGAGTGGATGGTCTCCAACTCCCTGAAGTTGAACGGGGACAAGACAGAGGTCCTGGTCTTTGGCAAGGACCAGGACATATGGTCAGATGACTGGTGGCCTCCTTCTCTAGGTAGCTGCCCTATACCTACCAAATCTGCTAGAAACCTAGGGGTCATCTTTGACACCCAGCTCTCCATGGAGCTACAGGTGAATAGAACGGTGGCGACCTGTTGGGGTGTCATCAAGACCCTGAAAAGGATTGTGCACTATCTGTCCCCACAGGCGCGGAAACAGGTGGTGATTGCCCTTGTTGGCTCAAGGCTCGATTACTGTAACGCAGTGTACGCCGGGGCCAACAAGGGCTTGCTCCAGCGTCTACAGGTCATACAGAATGCGGCAGCGCGGTTTGCTCTCGCTTTGCCCTGGTTATCTTCTATGACCCTAGCGAGGAAGAACCTCCACTGGCTCCCCATCCCGTCAAGGATCATTTTCAAACTCCTTTGCCTTACCTATAAGGCTCTAACTGCAGGCTCGGCTGATGCCCTTGGTTCATTACTTACCAGATATGTTCCGAGTAGATGTTTACGATCCAGCGAGCAACACCAACTGGTAATCCCCAGAGCCAAGAAGGCCAGATGGGGGTCCAAAGCTTTTTCCATATTGGCACCTCTTACGTGGAACTCACTCCCCCTCGAAATCAAACGACTTCCTTCCCTTGACCTCTTTAGGAAGTCATTGAAAACCTGGCTCTTTATTAAGGCATACCAGTAGGTTCTGTTTCTGTCTGCTATCAGCTTTATATTTTGGTTTAGGCGCCTTGACGCCCACTGGGCATAGCTGCGCGTTATAAATAATATTTCATTCATTCATTCATTCACTGACCATGCCATGAATGATATAATATGTGACGTCATCAGCAGCGCATTGCGGGTGTGCGAGTTATAGTTAGCTGAACTAACTATAACGGGGGAATTTCTATGGTTTTGTACGAGAAGAATGTCCAACTAACTATAACGTCCCTGAAACATATGTTTTTTTCAGTGATTATATATATATATATATATATATATATATATATATATATATATATATATATATATATATATATATTTTTTTTTTTATCCAACTAAATGCTGTATGAAGAAAACAAATACGTAGTTAAAGTTAAACCCATTAGGGTGTTATGCAACTGATCAGCATGCAGTATAAAGAGCGCTCCAATATGTACAGGAGAAATGCCTCTGATGAAGTGGATTTTTTATCCAACGAAAGACTGCAGTCACTAAGGCCCCGGAACAAACAGCAGACAAAGGGGCAGCAACAGCAGCAAAGCGTGCCAGGAACAACAGGAGACGGGGCCAGCGCCGGAAAAAGCACAAAAGCGCCCAAAAAACCAAAGCGGCAGTATTGGCGCAAAAACAAGTGAGCGACAACACTGTAGTCAATCTATCTTCCGTTGACCTTACCATGGCTGAACAACAACTCTTAAGCCTTGGTCTTTCATATTGTCCAGCTACTGACTTCAACTATGCCAAGACTCGCATAGATGTTTACATGTATATAAGAAAATGGAAGCTCAAGAAATTCTTTGAAATTAAGGAAGGTCTGAACAACAAGACACCACAGGGAATTGGAGCTACCACCAATGTTCTTTCAAATGTGCCCATGCTTTCGGCCAGTGACACTCGAACAGCACTTACAGTATTGAATCTTTTGGGCAATGATGCACTCACCAACGACCTCGCATCCACACAGGATGAACTGAGGGCAGCTGACATTGCCCAAATTGGAGCCAACATCAGTCCTTTTAAACAAACGTCCAAGTTTAATCCTACCATGCCCAGAGACTCTATTGATGTATTTCAGGACGTGGTAGTCGAAGACCTTAAGCAGTTGCATCATCAGATAAAGCACAAAATGCGATATAGAAGCAAACAGGAAATTAACTACCATGCTTTGGTTAAAAAATTAAGCAATGACCACAATATTATAGTAACCACGGCCGACAAGGGGGGCAATGTGGTCATCTGGCCCCAGGAGGACTACATCAAGGAAGCAAAGCGGCAGCTTAGTGATGGTACTTGCTATTCCAATACCAACATGAGACACTATGAATCTTCCAAGGAATCACTTAAAAAACTACTCTTTAAATATAAAAGGGAAGGCATGATTTCTTCACAAGAATTTGAGTTCCTCCATGTTGAGTTTCCTGTTTTGCCCAAACTTTATTTACTCCCTAAGATACACAAATTATCTAGACCAGTGCCTGGCCGACCGATCATTTCGGCCATTGCAGGAGTGGCTGAACACATCACAGAATACATCGACTATTTCCTGCAAAATCTGGTCCAAGACTTACCAACGTATGTAAGAGACACAGGCGATTTTCTGGCTAAAATTCAGAATACCCAGTGGAATGATGGAATGCTCATGATTACTTTGGACATAGAATCGCTCTACACGAGCATAGAGCATATATGTGGCATCAAAGCGCTAGATTTTTTCCTTGGAAAAAGGCCCATTAATTGTTACCAGCACAACAAAGTATTGATTGAGCTTACATCATGGTGTCTCAATAACAATTTCTTTCTTTTTGGGAGTGATTTATATCTGCAGAAGCGTGGGGTCGCGATGGGGGCCTGTTTCTCTCCCAGCTACGCGTGCTTGCACGTGGGCTGGTGGGAGGAGCAGGTCCTCAGGCGGCAACACGCCCAAGTCTTTTCTGATCATGTTTTGCTTTGGCTTCGTTATATTGATGACGTTTTTTTGTTATGGCAGGGTGACAGGAACAGTGTACAACTGTTCATTGATTCTATCAACGTGAATAATGAAAACCTGAAATTCACTAGTTCCATCAGTGATTGTGAGGCTGAATTTTTGGATGTTAAAATCCTTATCCGCAATGGCCAGCTTACTACCAAGCTACATCGGAAAAGTACTGCGGGCAACAGTATCTTGCACGCTAGCAGTGCACATCCGCGCCATGTGGTAGATAATATTCCTCTAGGTGAACTCTTAAGAATTAAGAGAATCTGCAGTACAGACTCTGACTTGGAATCTTGCACTAATGAAGCTCTGATTAGGTTTCGTGCCAGGGGTTATCGTGAATCAGTGCTTAAAACAGCAATGGAAAAAGCCAAGAGTAGATCTCGTGCTTCTCTGCTTGAGACTAACAGCAGTGCTGATACATCTTGCACTTCAGATGACAACACCACGAACCCCAGGTTCCTTACTCCATACAGCAGACAGGCCAGGCAAATAAAATCTATTTTGTCTAAAAGATGGCCAGTCCTTGCTACAGACCCTGTACTGAAACCCCAACTGGCAGAAGCTCCTATTGTCACCTTTAGGAAAGGTCCCTCACTCAGGTCTCACATCTGCCATGAATTTCCTGAACTTAGAAAAAAGCAGGAATGGATGAAAATAAGATCAGGTTTTATATGCTGCACCTCTTGCAGGGCTTGCAAATTTGGCAAAAGTACTAGGCAATACCACACGCCGTTCAGTCCAGACCCAATTCAGATCAAGGGTCAATACAATTGCAAAACTGAATTTGCCATTTATGTTTTAACTTGCACATGTGCACTTAGGTATGTCGGCAGTACACGACAACCGGTACACGTTAGGATCCTCCAGCATCTACGCGCCATCGTCAACAACGACCCAGCCTATCCTGTAGCTAGGCACTTCAAGGCAATACACAATAACAATCTGGAGTGCCTATCCTATTTCGTTATCTCTGCAATAGATAAGCCCAGAAGAGGCGGAGATAGGGTCAGGATGCTGAGAAGAATGGAATCTCATTTCATTCTTGAGCTAGACAGTAGATCTCCCAATGGTCTTAATAACACGGAGGATCTACATGTGTTTTTGTAAATCATGCCTTGCTTTGTCCACTTCGTTCTGCATTACTTTGGGTGGTAGGGTTCGTTTGGCTGCCACCCTCCCCCACGTGATTATTATTATGTCTCCTTGTTGGGTTGTTGCACGTATCATTTGTACATATGATTTCACGGTGGTTCACTATTGATGTATTTGCATTAATTGTTGGGTACACTTATTATTTGAGGACATAGACAATATGCTTTTTTCTGTATTTCCTGACTAATATGCTTTCTGAACAGTTTGATTAATGACAATGATATCCCCTTGATTTTTATACCAAATAGCCCAGGCCTCATAATTATGCTGCTACAGTCGTATGTTTACATATTGCGCTGATTTGCACTTTTGACAGATATAGATGCAACACTACATTGTTTACATTTAAGCGTATTTTGCACATAATCAATAGTATTACTGCTGGTTATTTTATTGCATCTATTATAACATTTACAACTCTTTTTAAATGATGCACTTTGCACTTTATTTCGCAATTTTGCACTATCAATATTTAATGTAGGCGTGGGCCTTGTGTATATATATTTTCTATATACAATTTTTTGGTATTTGCATTTTAAGCTGTAAAAAAGTTTTCTTACATTTCTAACTTTTATATCATGGGTTTTTATTATTGTCAATTCAAAATGTGGATTTAAACCAGTTAATGAATTTTTCCAACTGTTGTCACTTTAAAATGTTTGGAAAACAGACTAAGCTATGCATTGCAAGTAGTTTGTCCTCGCTTTCTATTACCACGAGGTGTATGACGAAAAAAAGAAAAAAATGCACTTTTTTCACTGTTTGGCAGTTAGTATTTAAAACACAAGCATTTCCAACTCCGATTGTCTGTGAGCAAGGGCGGATGCCCGAAACGCGTCAGATTGCTTGGTTCAGCTTTTAAATAAAATCTGTGCTTTAATAATTACTGGATCCGCGTGATTTCCTGGGTCGCTGTGGTCGGAGCCTGGGAGGTTGCACTTGTTCGATATATATATATATATATATATATATATATATATATATATATATATATATATATATATATATATATATTTTTATCCAACTAAATGCTGTATGAAGAAAACAAATACGTAGTTAAAGTTAAACCCATTAGGGTGTTATGCAACTGATCAGCATGCAGTATAAAGAGCGCTCCAATATGTACAGGAGAAATGCCTCTGATGAAGTGGCACGTTGGCCACAGAAACGGGTCAGGCAGTACAACGAACTTGGATGGCTGAGGCGGGCTGAACCGTGATGCCAAATGGCAGACGCACTGTCGAGTGCATCTTGGGAAGCTTCGGCGTTTAGTTGGATAAAAAAAAAAAATATATATATATATATATATATTAATGCTCCGAGCTTGGTGTCGTAGTGCGAGACGCGTTTCGAATAACTTTCTTCATCAGCGGCTGATGGTGAAGGAAAGCAACGCACATTTTGGGAGCAAAGATGCTGGATTTAAAAGGCACATGCTGACTGGGGCTCAATCCATGAGCTTCAATGCACCAACAGTGTATAAAGAAGCAACTAGGATGAAATGGATGCAAATAATTTCTCCCGACTACCATTCCCACAAAACATTGCGCTATTTGGGAATAAAGGAACTGTGGTTGGACAATGCACGCTCCTTTCCTTCACCATCAGCCTCTGATGAAGAAAAGTTATTCGAAACACGTAAGGCAAAGATGGCAGCAGGACTGTGACAGGGAACAGCCGGCTGGAGCCTTTTTACCTTTTAAGTGGAGCTGAGGCATGGTGCTCTTCATCTCTGCTCGAGTGCATCTTGTATGACAACACCAAGCTTGGAGCATTAATACAGAGGCGGCGATCGTGCATAGAGATGCACCACCCCATGGAGCAGGGGGCCACAGGGGCAAGTATTCCATGAGCCTCTGATATGGAGCAGAGATGCTGGATTTAGAAGGCACACGCTGACTGGGGCTCAATCCATGAGCTTGAATGCACCAACAGTGTATAAAGAAGCAAAGAAGATGAAATGGAGGCAAATAATTTCTCCTGACTACCATTCCCACAAAGCATTGCGCAGCCTCATCACCAGCAGCCCATCAGAGGGCGCGGTATTTGGGAATAAAAGGAACTGTGGTTGGACAATGCACTTTGCTTTTCTTCACCATCAGCCTCTGATGAAGAAAAGTTATTCAAAACGCGTTAGGTGAAGATGGCAGCAGGACTGTGAAAGGGAACAGCCGGCTGGAGCCTTTTTATCTTTTAAGTGGAGCTGAGGTTTGGCGCTCTTCATCTCTGCTCGAGTGCATCTCACATGATGAAACCAAGCTTATATATATATATATATGTTTTGTATATTGTATATTGGATTTTTATATAGCGCTTATCACCCAGGGGTCTCCTAGCGCTTGCCTTGGGAACCCGTCCTGGCTTTTCCCTGTGAGATAGCCCCTACAGGGCATCCCCAAGGTGAAAGCCAGGCATCCCGCCGCAGGGGGCCGTTGTGGAGATTAAGCAAGCTTAATGCCCAGAGTTGCAGAGTGTGAACCCATGATTAGGTCAGGCACCGAAGCGAGAATTATCGAGTCTGTGGACATTTGAGCTCAACACCCTGCCGCATTGGGAATTGAACCCTGGTCCCGGGTCTGACCTCTGCTTCAGGGTCTGTTTGCTCTAACCAGTGAGCCACACTTCTCCATGGCAGTCACCAGTAGGTAGTTATAGTTAGGACCTAGTTTCCATAGGAAATCTACAACATTCTATTTGGAATAACTTTGGCGTCGATTGGGGAATTTGCGTGTAATTTTCCCAAATTTTGGCCTGTTACGCTCCGCTCCTTCCCTGAAAGTCTTGGGGATATTTGTCAAGCGGGGGCCGAGAAAAAAGGGGGGTCCCAAAACGTGTTTTCCCCATGCAATTTTCCATAGGACAATTAGACACGGCTACAGCCCGAACGGCTGAATGGAATTACAAGAAATTTGGGAAAATGGTAGAGTCTGATTCGCAGATCGCCCTTTTGTTTAAATGGTGTAAATCCCTCCAGTAGTTTTTGAGAAATTTGAATTTGAAAAATATATGTATGTATGGGCGGGACACCATGTGCGCACCGTGCACGCACCTGTGCGCGGACCCTAGCATCCGCGAGCAGAATTTTGATTGGCTGTTGGACGTCTGTCAACATTCCAGTCAGTGGAAAGTGCTGGCCGTCATCTTGTCTCCGAGGCAGAAGCTAGCTGAAAACAAAAGTCTAGAACCTGGAAAGGGGGCAGGGTAGAGACTCTTTGACACCCTAGGCTTTGTCAGGGGGTCCCTAAAGGACCCCAAAGGTTGAATAAACGTTTTAAAAAAAAAAACAAAAAAAAAAACCTGCGGGGTCCGCGCATGGTGCGCGGACGCAGGCAAAAAAAGACAGGTTCAGATATGTGTTTTGTGGAGAGTTACTATGGTAACAGGCAGAGAGCAGTGGGGGTAGGTTGGATATTATGTGAGTTTGAAATTCTTAAAAATTAAGAACCAATTAAAATGTTACTTTGGTTTAAAATGTTACTTTGGTTTTGAATTTGTGTGTGAAGTAATTTGATTGGTTATTTACGGGGATATGTGTGAAAAATGAGATGGAAACACAGCCATTTTTTGTTTGTAGTGTCTGAGGTATATTTGTGAGGAATTTTTGGATTTCAAGTTCCGGTGTGAGATTCACACAGTACTAAATGTTCTACAGTATTCTAAAAGGTGAGTTGTTAATTTGTAAGGGGAACTATGTTGTACACTTAAAGTTGATAAGAATAATGTTTTTTAATGTGGAAGTTACTTACTCTCACTGTCTTTCTCTCTCTCTTTTTATACTACCCTAACAGCAATGATGGATCTGAATGAGGAGTCAGTTGACATCATTTTTGAAATTTCTGAGACCATACCTATGTGTCCATCTAAATTTTGTTTTTAACCAGTGCACATCGGACTATTAATAAATATTTGAAAGTCACGATTCTGCACTTTTTAAGTTTTTCTTTATCTTTGCACCCACTCTAGCTGAATTTGGCTTCTATCACACCCTCAACACTCACAAGATCCAGCTCCGCTGTAACCAGGCGTTGAAGCACACTGGAAAGACACTCTGTCTTTCCAGTGGGAACCCGGTGATGAAGCATGTCACCACCAGGTGGTGAGTGAGGGTTCTTAAAATCACTTGATTGTGTCCCACTCCCCTATGCATGTATTATCATTTTCTTTAGTACCTCGGACGTTCAGCACGAGGTCCCTATATATGTTTTTCGATTCACTCTTTTGTTGATCTAGGTTACTAGAATTAGGGGTATAAGAGTGAACCTCCATGCCCTTTCTCTCTTGTTGATTCTGGTTACTTGAAAAAGTAGAAATGATTGGTGGTTTCTGATAATTTAAGATTGAAAACTAGGGTGCATCCTACTGTTTTTTTAAAGTAATAATACTATTGGTTTAGAAAAAGTCATTGAAAGGAACATTGCACAGGATAATCTGGAATATTGAGAGGTCAAACACACCTGCTGCTTTGGTTTGCAACATTGAGAGATGAACTTTTAACCTTTTGAGTTCAGATTGATGTTCTATGGAGAGTCGCCATGGTAACAGGCAGAGAGAGCAGTGGGAGATGGTTTGAAAATTATGTGAGTTTGAAAGTGTTGAAAAGTATAACCAATTAAAATGTTAGTTTGGTTTTGAATTTGTGTGGGAAGAAATTTGATTGGGTATGTACAGAGATATGTGTGTTTAATTAGAGGAAATCAGGGCCATTTGTTGTTGCAGTGTCTGAGGTACATTTCAGAGATTCTGCTGTAGAAAATCTGGTGTGTTTTTGGCACTGTTCTCAATCTTCATAAGCATTTTTAAAGGTGAGTTATTAATTTGTGAGGGAATATATGTTGTGTATTTTAAGTAAATAATAAAAATGAGTTGCAATGTGGAAGTTAATCACTCTCCCGCTCTTTCACTGTCTCTCACTGTTTTCCTTTCTGTCCAACAGTGTTCTTTTTCCTTCTTCAGTTTCTCTATAAATCCTGCTGGCATAAAGTAATGCTGCAAATTGGAAATGTATTTTGAAAATGACACAGGTTTCTGCACTGTACTGTAGCGCTGAAATAGATAGGATGGGTTCTGTCTCTTAATTGTTTTAGTGTGGTAAATGAGTTTTGGTAAAAAGTTTGGTTTTAAATTTTTTGTCCAGGATCACCCAGAGTGTCTGTGTAAATTAAAGAAATATATTTATACCTTTTACTATATTCTCCCCTGTCTCTTCTCACAGTCTATCTCTCTCTGGTTATACTGTTTAATTTATGAAAATATTTTGTCTTTTGTTTGGATGTAAAGCTGGCAAAAAAGTAATGCTGCAAATTGGAAATGTATTTTGAAAATGACTCAGGTTTCTGCACTGTATTGTAGCGCTGAAATAGATAGGATGTGTTCTGTCTCTTAATTGTTTTAGTGTGGTAAATGAGTTTTGATAAAAAGTTTGGTTTTACAATTTTTGACTAGGATCACATTGAGTGTCTATGTAAATTAAAGAATTATATTTGCACCTTTTACTATAATCTCTCCTGTCTCTTTTCACAGTCTATCTCCCTCTGGTTATACTGTTTTCTTTCATGAAAATATTGTGTCTTATATTTGGATGTAATGTTGGCAAAAAGTAATGCTGCAAATTGGAAATGTATTTTGGAAATGAGTCAGGTTTCTGCATTGTAATGTAGTGGTCATTTATATGGCGCCATCTCACCGTCTGCCTCCGCCATCTCTCCCTTTGCCTGTGTCATCTCACCCTCTGCCTGTGCCATGTCTCTATGCCTGCGCCATCTTACCCTCTGCTTGTGCCATGTTTCTCTCTGCCTGTGCCATCTCTCCCTCTGCCTGGGCCATGTCTCCCCCTGCCTGCGCTATCTCACCCTCTGCTTCTGCCATCTCTCCCTTTGCCTGTGCCATCTCACCCTCTGACAGTGCCATGTCTCTCTCTGCCTGCGCCATCTTACCCTCTGCTTGTGCCATCTCACTCTCTGCTTGCGCCATCTCACTCTCTGGCTGCGCCATCTCACCCTCTGTCGGCACCATCTCTCTCTCTCCTTGTGCCATATCACCTCTGCCTGCACCATCTCTCCGCTCTGTCTGCACCATCTCCCCTTTGCCTGCAGCATGTCTGCCTGCACCATTTTTCCCTCTGCCTGCGTCATCTCTCCCTCTGCCAGTGCCATCTCTCGCTCTGCCTGCGCCATCTCTTCCTCTGCCTGCTCTATCTCACCGTCTGCCTCTGCCATCTTTCCCTTTGCCTGTGGTATCTCACCCTTTGCCTGTGCCATTTCTCTCTCTCCCTTGGCCATCTTACCCTCTGCTTGCGCCATCTCACTCTCTGCCTGCGCCATCTCACTCTCTGGCTGCGCCATCTGTCCCTAAGCCTGTGCTATCTCTCCCTCTGCCTGCGCCTTCTCTCCCTTTGCCTGCGCCATCTCTCCCTCCGCCTGCAGCATCTCTCCCTCGGCCTGAGTCATCTCTCTCTCTGCCTGCGCCATCTCACCCTCTGCCTGCACCATCTCACCCTCTTCCTGTACCATCTCACCCTCTGCCTGCACCATCTCCCCTCCGCCTGCATCATCTCTCCCCTCTGCCTGCACCATTTCACCTTCTGCCTGCGCTATGTTACCCTCTACCTGTGCCATCTCATCCTGTGCCTGTGCCATGTCTCCTTCTGTCTGTGCCATCTCTCCCTCTGCCTGCGCCATCTCTTCCTCTGCCTGCGTCATCTCCCCTTTGCCTGCACCATCTCTCCCTCTGTTTTCGTCAGCTCTTCCTCTGCCTGCGCCATCTCACTCTCTCCCTTCGCCATCTGTTCCTCAGCCTGCCCCATCTCAATTATTATCATGTATTTTTAATGGTATACAGCTCCTTTCTAAGATAAAGGATGAACAGAGTGTCATCAGCATACCACATGATGTTGAAATTCTGATAGCTTACTGGTTGTTTAAACTACCAAGACTCCCCTTTTCACTGTGTATTGTGTCTCATGTTTGTATGTAATGCTGGCAAAAAGCGAATAGTGCGTATTGGAAATGTATTTTGAAAATGAGTCAGGTTTCTGCATTGTAATGCAGTGGTCATTTATATGTTACCATGTCACCCTCTGCCTCCGCCATCCCACCCTCTGCCTGTGCCATGTCCCTCTCTGCCTGCGCCATCTTACCCTCTGCTTGCGTCATATTTCTCTCTGCCTGCGACATCTCTCCCTCTGCCGGTGCCATGTCTCTCTCTGCCTGCGGCATCTCACCTTCTGCTTGCGCCATCTCACTCTCTGCCTGTGCTATCTTACCCTCTGCCTGCGCTATCTCTCCCCCTGCCTGCGCTATATCACCCTCTGCCTCTGCCATCTCTCCCTTTGCCTGTGCCATCTCACCCTCTGACAGTGCCATGTCTCTCTCTGCCTGTGCCATCTTACCCTCTGCTTGTGCCATCTCACTCTCTGCTTGCGCCATCTCAGTCTCTGGCTGCGCCATCTCTCCGTCTGCCTGCGCCATCTCACTCTCTGTCGGCATGATCTCTCTCTCTGTTTGCGCCATATCACCTCTGCCTGCACCATCTCTCCCCTCTGTCTGCACCATCTCCCCTCTGCCTGCAGTATCTCTGCCTGCACCATTTTTCCCTCTGCCTGCGTCATCTCTCCCTCTGCCTGCACCATATCTCGCTCTGCCTGCGCCATCTCTTCCTCTGCCTGCGCCATCTCACCGTCTGCTTTCGCCATCTTTCTCTTTGCCTGTGGTATCTCCCCCTTTGCCTGTGCCATGTCTCTCTCTGCCTTAACCATCTTACCCTCTGCTTGTGCCATCTCACTCTCTGTCTGCGCCATCTCACTCTCTGGCCGCGCCATCTGCCCCAATGCATGTGCTATCTCTCCCTCTTCCTGCTCCTTCTCTGGCTTTGCCTGCGCCATCTCTCCCTCCGCCTGCAGCATCTCTCCCTCGGCCTGCGTCATCTCTCTCTCTGCCTGCGCCATCTCACCCTCTGCCTGCGCCATCTCACCCTCTGCCTGCGTCATCTCACCTTCTGCCTGCACCATCTCCCCTCCGCGTGCATCATCTCTCCCCTCTGCCTGCACCATTTCACCTTCTGCCTGCGCTATGTTACCCTCTACCTGTGGCATCTCATCCTGTGCCTGTGCCATCTCTCCCTCTGTCTGTGCCATCTCTCCTCTGCCTGCGTCATCTCTTCCTCTGCCTGCGTCATCTCCCCTTTGCCTGCACCATCTCTCCCTCTGTCTTTGCCATCTCTCCCTCTGCCTGCGCCATCTCACTCTGTGCCTGCACCATCTGTTCCTCAGCCTGCGCCATCTCAATTATTATCATGTATTTTTAATGGTAAACAGCTCCTTTCTAAGATAAAGGATGAGCAGAGTGTCATCAGCATACCACATGATGTTGAAATTCTGATAGCTTACTGGTTGTTTAAACTACCAAGGCTCCCCTTTTCACTGTGTATTTTGTCTCATGTTTGTATGTAATGCTGGCAAAAAAACGAATGGTGCATATTGGAAATGTATTTTGGAAATGAGTCAGGTTTCTGCATTGTAATGTAGTGGTCATTTATATGGCGCCATGCCACCCTCTGCCTCCGCCATCATCTCTCCCTTTGCCTGTGCCATGTCTCTCTCTGCCTGTGCCATCTTACCCTCTGCTTGCGTCATATTTCTCTCTGCCTGCGCCATATTACCCTCTGCATGTGCCATCTCTCCCTCTGCCTGCGCCATCTCACCCTCTGCTTCTGCCATCTCTCCCTTTGCCTGTGCCATCTCACCCTCTGCCAGTGCCATGTCTCTCTCTGCCTGCGCCATCTTACCCTCTGCTTGCGCCATCTCACTCTGTGCTTGTGCCATCTCACTCTCTGGCTGTGCCATCTCTTTGACTGCCTGTGCCATCTCACCCTCTGTCAGCACCATCTCTCCCTCTGTTTGCGCCATATCCCCTCTGCCTGCAGCATCTCTGCCTGCGCCATTTTTCCCTCTGGCT
Source organism: Lissotriton vulgaris (assembly GCF_964263255.1). Taxonomy (NCBI): domain Eukaryota; kingdom Metazoa; phylum Chordata; class Amphibia; order Caudata; family Salamandridae; genus Lissotriton; species Lissotriton vulgaris. Next base: position 45,379 of record NW_028248125.1, on the reverse strand, counting down.
GCGCCATCTCTCCCTCTGCGTGCGCCATCTCTCCCTCTGCCTGAGCCATCTCACCCTCTGCCTTCGCCATCTTTCCCTTTGCCTGTGCTATCTCACCCTTTGCCTGTGCCATGTCTCTCTCTGCCTTGGCCATCTTTCCCTCTGCTTGCGCTATCTCACTCTCTGCCTGCGCCATCTCACTCCATCTGTCCCTATGCCTGTGCTATCTCTCCCTCTGCCTGCGCCTCCTCTGCCTTTGCCTGCGCCATCTCACCCTCTGCCTGCGCCATCTCTCCCCCTGCCTGAGCCATCTCAACCTCTGCCTGCATCATCTCCCCTCCGCCTGCATCATCTGTCCCCTCTGTCTGCACCATTTCACCCTCTGCCTGCGCTTTGTTACTCGCTACCTGTGCCATCTCATCCTGTGCCAGTGCCATCTCTCCCTCTGTCTGTGCTATCTATCCCTCTGCGTGCGCCATCTCTTCCTCTGCCTGCGCCATCTCCCCTTTGCCTGCACCATCTCTCCCTCTGTCTTCGTCATCTCTCCCTCTGCCTGCGCCATCTCACCCTCTGCCTGCGCCATCTATTCCTCAGCCTGAGCCATCTCAATTATTATCATGTATTTTTAATGGTATGCAGCTCCTTTCTAAGATAAAGGATGAGCAGACTGTTATCAGCATACCACATGATGTTGAAATTCTGATAGCTTACTGGTTGTGTAAACTACTAAGACTCCTCTTTTCACTGTGTATTGCGTCTCATGTTTGTAAGTAATGCTGGCAAAAATGGATGGTGTATATTGGAAATGTTTTTTGGAAATGAGTGAGGTTTCTGCATTGTAATGTAGTGGTCATTTATTTATATGGCAACATGTCACTGTCTGCCTCTGCCTTCTCTCCCTTTGCCTGTGCCATCTCACCCTCTGCCTGTGCCATGTCTTTCTCTGCCTGCGCCATCTTCCCCTCTGCTTGCGCTGTGTTTCTTTCTGCCTGCGCCATCTCTTCCTCTGCCTGTGTCATGTCTGTCTTTGCCTGCACCATCTCACTCTCTGCTTGCACTATCTCACTCTCTGGCTGCGCCATCTCACTCTCTGCCTGCGTCATCTCTTCCTCTGCCTGTACCATCTCTCCCTCTGCCTGCGCCATCTCTCCCTCTGTCTGTACCATCTCTACCTCCACCTGTGCCATCTCTATCTCTGCCTGCACCATCTCTCCCTCTGTGTGTGCCTTCTACGAGCTGCCTGCACCATCTCTCCCTCTGTCTGCATCATCTCTCCCTCCATCTGCACCATCTCTCCCTCTGTGTGTGCCATTTCTCTTTCTGCCTGTGCCATTTCACCCTCTCCCTGCGCCATGTCACCGTCTATCTGCTTCATCTCATCCTCTGCCTGGGTCATCTCTCCCTCTGTCATATTGATCAGACATATAACGCTACCCCACTCATGGATGCTACAAAGCAGGAAGTTCCCACATTAGAAACCACGTTTAAAACACAAAAAGTTAGAATCTTCAGACCCTCCGTTACAAATTACACAAGACCGGGTTCTTAAAATTATAAAAAATGTAAGATCTGAGGGAGCACCAGGTCCTAATGGCCTGCCAAATGCACTATTCCAGCACGACCCTCCATTTTGAACTGGCACTCTAACTCCATTGTTTACGTACGCATTAACAACCGGCTCGATCCCCCACTCATGGCGAGGAAGTATTTTAAATCCAATATACAAAACGGGTTCACGAGCAGACCCTGCAAACTATAGATTGATTGCACTGATCGATGTGGAGGCCAAGATATATGCTGCAAATCTCTTGGCAGACCTAGAGGATTGGGTCAAACGCATAAACCTGATACCGAATACCCAAACTGGATTTCGGGCCGGAATGGGCACCCTTACCAATATCTCTGCTGTAACATTACTAGCTAATCAAGCCTACGCAAAATCTCGAACCTTGTACACATGCTTTATCGACCTTAAAGCAGCGTTTGACAAGGTCCCGAGAAAGAAGCTGTGGGCCAAAATGCAAACCTGGGGGGCACCATCCAAACTTTTGGAGGCAATAATCAATCTTTACTCAAATACGTGGGTGCAGATAAGGAAAGGAGATGGCCGCACTATAACAAACAAGATCACAACATCAAACGGTCTAAAACAGGGGTGTGTGTTGGCCCCCTGTTTATTCAACATCTACACAGCTGATCTTGAGAAGTGCCTCCAACAAGTGCAAATCGACCCACCTAAATTAGGCAAAACACCGATCAGGAGCCTTCAATACGCAGATGATATTGTGCTCCTAGCACAAACACCAATAGGCCTGCAGCGCTCATTGTCACAACTAGGATCTTATATCACCTCTGCTCAACTAATAATAAACCTTAAGAAAACAAAGGTATTATGCTTCAGCAATCACCACAAAAAAGGGTCAAAAGGAAAATTCATCTGGAAACTAGAGGAAAAACCAATATCCCAGGTGGACTCATACAAATACCTGGGGTTCCAACTTGACCACTCACTTAAATACAAGCTACATTTGGACCAAGGGAATACCAAAGCAAAACAACTCCTGTACGCCTTCAAAATTTTACAGAAGAAGCTAAAAGGTAGTCCAACAGGCCAGTTGCTTAAGATAATCGCAGCCAAATTTTTACCCTCAATATCATATGGGTCGGAAATTTTGAACACCAAAGATGCAGCCGCCTTAAATCTAGCCCAATCGAGTTTCTTCAAGCGCCTCTTTTTAATTCCTCAACATATTTCTCAGGCGCAAGTCCGACTGGAATATGGACTGAAAAATCAGAAACCAGCAAGACAAGGGGCGATGGTTAAATATTACTGGCGGATGAGGCAAGCGGAAGACGACACTTTAGCCCACTGCTGTTGGGAAGAAATTGAAAATCAGGCGAGGCAAAAAAATTCCATTGCATCAATCCTAAAAGAATCACTCGCTGATTTACATCTTGAAGAGGCATGGCACACAACAACGTCATATTCAGGGTTCAAAAACATGGTGAACAGCGCAATAAAACGAACTTCGCTACTAACGGACAAAATTGCCTTAGCTAAGAAAAAACACGCATGGGCAGTGATTCAATCATACCAGTTTTTGAAACCCCAACCGTACTTGTCCGATCACTTCTCGCATCACAAAAAGCACTACTTGACGCTGCTGCGGTTAGGTTTGTTCCCTATAAAGGATTTAACCCCGAAATGGAAGTTTACATGGCCCACGAGAGAATGTCGCCTGTGTGATCAAGGAGAAGAGTCGTTATTACACCTCTTATGCATCTGCCCTGCACTACTGGAACATCGTAAAACAATTCTTCGGGAGATTTTCAGGAAGCACCAATTGAGATCGTGCAGAGCTGCAGTGATACAATGCCTTGGTGGACTGTCAATCCAGCTGTCATGTCAAGCGATCACCTTTTGGAAAATAGCAGCTAAAGAACTGGACAAAAAAGACAATAGTCCACATGGCAAAGGCATATGACTGACCGGTAACTGCCTATCTGCACAGATATCAAGTACTTCTCTTTTCACATCGAACTGCAATGAACTTCTTATATGGTTATCGCTTAAACTGTCGCAGTGACCAAAGCTTCGAAAGGACATTGGTTTTACTCATCTATATTTCATAGATTTTTAACCTTAGCTAATCATTATTTAAGATGTGTTTTTCTCATGCTCTCATGCTTTTATGATTTTTAATGAAATCAAAGAAAAGTAATATTTACTACTACTACTCTCCCTCTGTCTGTGCCATCTCTCCCTGTGCCTGCGCCATCTCTCCCTCTGTCTGTGTCATCTCACCCTCTGCCTCCGCCATCTCTCCCTGTGCCTGTGCCATGTCATTCTCTGTCGGCACTATGTCTCCTTCTGCTTGTGCCATCTTCCCTCTGCCTGCCCCATCTCTCCCTCTGCCTGTACCATCTCTCCCTCTGTCTGTGCTATCTCTCCCTCTGCGTGCGACATGCATTCCTCTTCCTGAGCCATCTTCCTTTTGCCTGCACCACCTCTCCCTCCGTGTGCGCCATCTCTCTTTCTGCCTGCGTCATTTCACCCTCTCCCTGCACCATGTCACCGTCTATCTGCTTCGCTTCATCTCATCCTCTGCCTGTGTCATCTCTCCCTCTGTCTGTGCCATCTCTCCCTGTGCCTGTACCATCTCCCCACTTCCTGCACTATCTCTTCTTCCACTTGCGCCATCTCTCCCTTTGCCTGTGCCATCTCATTCTCTGTCTGTGCCATGTTTCTCTCTGCCTGTGCCATCTTAACTTCTGCTTTCGCCATCTCACTCTCTGCCTGTTCTCTGTCTATCCTCTGTCTGTATCAGTTTAGTCTCTGTCTGCATTATTTTATTTTCTGTCTATACCATCCTTCTTCTTTTGTCTGCACCCTCTGGCTGTATCTTCTCATGTACATCTGGAGAGGCCTATTAGGATATGGCTGCTAGTGTGTATTAGAAAGCACAACCTTGTTAAATTTTTTGTTTCTGTGTGTGTAGTTTTGCACCCTCTGCTTTTACCATTTTATCTTTGTCTTCACTATCTCCCCCTGTGTGTGCTCTAAATTGCCTCTGCATGTAGCATTTGTTTCACTGTTTCCAGCATTTTTTCTTTGTTGTACCATTTTATCCTCTGTGTGTACCTTGTCTGTGTCTGCGTCTGCTTGCACTATGTGTTTGTGTGCTTGAAGCATCTCACCCTCTCTCTGCACCATCTTTTTTTGTGAGAACACCATATGTCCCTGTGTCTGCAGCCCTGTACCATGTATTCTCTGCCTTTAGTAGTTTAGTCTATGCATGCATTATCTTATTTTATGTCTATGGTATCCCTCTCTCTCTGCCTGCATCCTCTGCCTGCACCCTCTCATGTACATCTACAGAGGCCTATTACAATATGGCTTCTGGTGTGTATTAGACACTGCTATCATGTTAAATCTTTTTGTTTCTCTCCCTGTAGTTTCGCATCTTCTGCTAGTACCATTTTATCCCTGTCTTCACTATCTCCCCCTCTGTGTTCTCTAATTTGCCTCTGCACATAGCATTTGTCTCACTGTTTCAAGCATTTCTTCTCTGTTGTATCATTTTATTCTCAGTGTGTACCATGTCTGTGACTGCTTGCACTATCTGTGTGTTTGCTTGAAATATCTCACCCTCTCTCTGCACCATCTTTTTTTCGGACTACACCATCTGTCCCTCTGCCTGCAGCTTTGTATCATCTCTCCTCTGCCTGTTCCAGTTTAGTCTCTGACTGCATTATGTTATTTTCTGTCTATACCGTCCCTCTCCCTCTGCATGCACTCTCTGCTTGCACCCTCTTATGTACATCTGTAGAGGCTTACTCTGATATGGCTTCTGGTGTGTATTAGACAGTGCCATCATATTAAATCTTTTCTGTCTTTGTGCCTGTAGTATTGCACCCTCTGCTTGTATCATTTTATCTCTGTTTGTACTTTCTTTTCTTTTGTGTTGTAAATCACCTAGATCATGAAGTTAGTGATGAATTAATAGATGTACTTGTACAAAGTTCTATGCAGTATGTGTCTTAAGCCTTTTAATTTCCAATTTGTAATTATGTTGTGCAAATTAGATACTGGGTGTCCTGAACCCTGAAATACCATTCTCAGCAAATTACCTTATATTGTTGAAACACCACTGCACTGCTATAAACTCATAAACAGCACTCAGTGCCTGATTCCCCACTCTGGTCAGACATAGTTGCTGTGCTTTAAAATTACTTATGAAGTAAACCAGTGTTTATATTATTTAGTGATTCTAATTGCTATGTAGTATGTTAGTAGTGGTCTTCAACATGTTATTTTTTCTTCACAACAGATTATAATTATCTACAGAAAGAAAAAGGAATATGCCTACGAAGGAGTCAAAAAGAAAAAAATATAAACAGGCTTTATTCTCCAAGAAAACACAATTAGAAGATTTATCCCAAAAACTATGTTCAGAGAAAAAGAATAATACTCCTCATCCACCCATAGAGCCCTGCACACATGCTGCCTTCAACACATACAAGCAGTAAGTCACTCATTCATGCATCTATGCACTACGTAAGACCTCCCAACAAAGCATACAGACACTCAGACACTACTACTGATACTTAAACAAACAATAACCTATATAGACACTCATGTATCACTCATGTAGCTACTCACCAACACATGCAACTGCTTATACACAAAGTGACAGACTGATACAGAAATGTATATATTTAAACATTACTCACAAACCCATGTATTCACTAAGATACACTTAATCAGTCAGTTATACAATCAATTTTTCACCAAAAAATCAGTCATTTAGACATTTATATATCCATTCCTTCTTCCAACAATCTTGAGATATACATATATAAAAGATATTTAATTTTCTGAAGAACACACATTCACTGGATGTCATCAGTGATGTCATTTGAGATGTCATCAGTGATGTCATGAGTGATGTCACTGACCATGTCATGAGTGATGTAATATGTGACGCCATCAGCAGTGCATTGTGGTCGCGCGAGTTATAGTTAGCTGAACTAACTATAACGGGGGAATTTCAAAGGTTTTGTATGAGTGAAATGTCCAGCTAACTATAACATGTGTGAAACCTATGGTTTTTTCACTGAATATATATATATATATATATATTTGAAAAAATACAGGGGGAAAATCCAACTGGACTCGTTTACTTCGTAATAGATTGTGTGCCCCCTCAGAGAAGGGGTGGTGATAGAGAAATACTACTACTTAAACTAGAAACCAGGTATATTATCATGCTTGATACAAAGATGCCTAACGGGCTGAACAACAGCGAGGACTGTCACACTTACCTGTAATTAGTACAATTTGTCATCACTATCGTATCAATATATAATTATGCCTATAGATCCAATGCTGTATTCGAAATAACTATAGAACTACCCTTGTCCTTCACATTTTGTACGAAATCCTTTTTGAAACATGAGATACTTTATCTATTTCTCTTATTATGATTCACACATTTTTATTTACACTGGTAGCACATTGATTTTACTGTTGCGTATTTTGCACATTTAGCAGAGTTTGCACAAAAAATAGGAGTAGCCCACATGGGCAAGACTGTTTTCACAGATTATAATGATGGAACGTGTTATTTTGCATGTTTTGCACTAAAACCCCTATATTTAAACTACATTATACAGTGGGCTTTTTTTAGCATTTAATTATACCGTGGCCTCTAAGTATTTATTAAGACATCAGTACAGATTAGTAATATTTATACGTTTTAAAACATTTTTACTATTTATGTTTTATCGTGTTCACTCTGTATTGTTAATATTGTCTGTAACTCTCCATTGTGCGATACTTTTTACTTTGATTTTAGCGTAATGAGGTGTTATTAATGTATTATACAGTTATAAACACTTTTGTATTGCCATTTGCACATTACGCTATATGCATTTGTGCAATTATCTTCGTAGTATTTTTACTATGTCTATCACCCAACAGCCACTCTTGCACTTTAAAAATGGGTGGCCAGCCCCCATGACTGTGTCATGTGATCAAGGCTTTTGGTAGCCGAAACGCGTCATGGCTGACTGGTGTTGGGCAATAAAATAACTTCACCAAGGATTGGGTCTCGCTTCATCCTTCTGCTCGGCTGAGTAGCTGTGCTTGGACGACTAAATACCGCATATATATATATATATATATATATATATTACCTACTGGCGATAGCCAGTAGGTATATATAGTTAGGATTTTTTTCCTATGGGATTTTTGAAAATTCTATGTCGAATAACTTTGGCATTTGAGGACAGAATTGGCTGAAATTTTCAGGAAAATGGAACATTTTGTTTCTGAGCAGCCCCTGAAAATTTGGGGGGGTTTCGTCAAGGGGGGGCCGAGAAAAAAGGGGGGTCCCAAAACGTGTTTTTCCCATGCAATTTTCCATAGGGCGGTTGGCCTCACTTTTAGCCTGAACAGCTGAATGGATTTACACCAAACTTGGCAAAATTGTAGGGACTGGTAGCCCGATGTGCCTTTGCTATGTCTCAAGATATAGGCTCCAGTGGTTTTTACGAAAATTAACTTTGAAAAATATATATTGGGCTACATTGGGCTATATATATGTTGGAGCCCAAATGTAGCCCAATGTAGCCCAATGTAGCCCAATGTAGCCCAAAGATGGCCACCAGAGACAAAAAAAACAAATGTAGCCCAAATATCAGCCAGATGTAGCCCAACTATAGCCCAATGACAGAATGTCCCAGAGTGTTCTAAAGAACAACTAGAGTGCTAACAGTCCTACTTATTACAAAGGTATGGCACACCTGAAGCCATCTTGATTGGAATAAAGTGGTAACTCTTAAAACATTTAATTTAAAAAGGAACAAAATGAGGGGGTTCATTTTGCCATAGAAAGTATGATTAGCGAATATATGACGAAATCCCGCATACCATCAGTCCGCAAAAAAAATCCTGCATGTACTATTAGGCCGCAAATTAAAATAACGAAAACTTTTAGAACGAATATGCCTTTAGCATACACTAAACAACTAAACTACCCTAAACCCTAAATCACTACCCCCAGCATGACCCTACACTACACAAACAGTACAACACTACCCTAAACCCTAAAACACTACCCCCAGCATGACCCTACACTACGCAAACACTACAACACTACCCAAAACCCTAAAACACTACACCCCAGCATGACCCTACACTACGCAAACACTACAACACTACCCTAAACCCTAAAACACTACCCCCAGCATGACCCTACACTACACAAACACTACAACACAACCCTAAACTCTAAAACACTACCCCCAGCATGACCCTACACTACGCAAACACTACAACACAACCCTAAACCCTAAAACACTACCCCCAGCATGACCCTACACTACGCAAACACTACAACACTACCCTAAACCCTAAAACACTACCCCCAGCATGACCCTACACTACGCAAACACTACAACACTACCCAAAACCCTAAAACACTACACCCCAGCATGACCCTACAATACGCAAACACTACAACACTACCCTAAACCCTAAAACACTACCCCCAGCATGACCCTACACTACCCAAACACTACAACACAACCCTAAACCCTAAAACACTACCCCCAGCATGACCCTACACTACGCAAACACTACAACACAACCCTAAACCCTAAAACACTACCCCCAGCATGACCCTACACTACGCAAACACTACAACACTACCCTAAATCCTAAAACACTACCCCCAGCATGACCCTACACTACGCAAACACTACAAAACTACCCTAAACCCTAAAACACTACCCCCAGCATGACCCTACACTACACAAACAGTACAACACTACCCTAAACCCTAAAACACTACCCCCAGCATGACCCTACACTACGCAAACACTACAACACTCCCCAAAACCCTAAAACACTACACCCCAGCATGACCCTACACTACGCAAACACTACAACACTACCCTAAACCCTAAAACACTACCCCCAGCATGACCCTACACTACACAAACACTACAACACAACCCTAAACCCTAAAACACTACCCCCAGCATGACCCTACACTACGCAAACACTACAACACAACCCTAAACCCTAAAACACTACCCCCAGCATGACCCTACACTACGCAAACACTACAACACTACCCTAAACCCTAAAACACTACCCCCAGCATGACCCTACACTACGCAAACACTACAACACTACCCAAAACCCTAAAACACTACACCCCAGCATGACCCTACACTACGCAAACACTACAACACTACCCTAAACCCTAAAACATTACCCCCAGCATGACCCTACACTACGCAAACACTACAACACTACCCAAAACCCTAAAACACTACACCCCAGCATGACCCTACACTACGCAAACACTGCAACACTACCCTAAACCCTAAAACACTAGCCCCAGCATGACCCTACACTACGCAAACACTACAACACTACCCTAAACCCTAAAACACTACCCCCAGCATGACCCTACACTACGCAAACACTACAACACTACCCTAAACCCTAAAACACTACCCCCAGCATGACCCTACACTACGCAAACACTACAACACTACCCTAAACCCTAAAACACTACCCCCAGCATGACCCTACACTACGCAAACACTACAACACTACCCAAAACCCTAAAACACTACCCCCAGCATGACCCTACACTACGCAAACACTACAACACTACCCAAAACCCTAAAACACTACCCCCCAGCATGACCCTACACTACGCAAACACTACAACACTACCCAAAACCCTAAAACACTACCCCCAGCATGACCCTTCACTACGCAAACACTACAACACTACCCAAAACCCTAAAACACTACACCCCAGCATGACCCTACACTACGCAAACACTACAACACTACCCAAAACCCTAAAACACCACACCCCAGCATGACCCTACACTACGCAAACACTACAACACTACCCAAAACCCTAAAACACTACCCCCAGCATGACCCTACACTACGCAAACACTACAACACTACCCAAAACCCTAAAACACTAGCCCCAGCATGACCCTACACTACACAAACACTACAACACTACCCTAAACCCTAAAATACTACACCCCAGCATGACCCTACACTACGCAAACACTACAACACTACCCAAAACCCTAAAACACTACCCCCAGCATGACCCTACACTACGCAAACACTACAACACTATCCTAAACCCTAAAACACTACGCCCAGCATGACCCTACACTACGCAAACACTACAACACTACCCTAAACCCTAAAACACTAGCCCCAGCATGACCCTACACTACGCAAACACTACAACACAACCCTAAACCCTAAAACACTATCCCCAGCATGACCCTACACTACGCAAACACTACAACACTACCCTAAACCCTAAAACACTACCCTCAGCATGACCCTACACTACGCAAACACTACAACACAACCCTAAACCCTAAAACACTACCCCCAGCATGACCCTACACTAAACAACCACCACAACTCTACACTACACTAACACAACACTACACTACACAACACTACACTACACTACACAATCACTAACCCACGAAAAAATTAACACAAACCCACTTACCTCTCTCGTCATCGTGGTTTTCACAACGCAAATGCATTTACCATACATGCCTTTAAAACGTAATTCTTTGTAAAGGCATGCGCGATAAATGCACATGCGTTTTGAAAAAATGCGGGATAATGGTATGCGAGGTAAATGACCTTGCGGGATAATGGTATGCGGACTGAAAGTCTGCGGGATAAATAATGCGGGAAAATGGCTGCAAACCATGATTAGCAGCAGACTTCCCTGGTGAGCACTAGCTTTACTACAGTGATCTAATGAGCAACTAGAGTGCTAACATTCAGAATTTATGGCAAATGTGTGAAACATCTGAATGCCTTCTTGATAGAACCAAAGTAAACAAGCATTGAAAATGCAATAGATCTCGCCCTCGTTTAAGTTAAAGCCATTCTGTTTGTAATGAGGTGGCTTTTTAGCTTTGCTTTTATTAGTGTTTTTAAAACTTTCATGTAAATAACATGCATATGTATGCATATATGTATATGTATGCATGCATTTATATTTATATAGATATGCAGATTATATATGTTTATATATGTATATTACCTACTGGCGATAGCCAGTGGGTATATATAGTTAGGATTTTTTCTCTATGGGATTTCTGAAAATTCTATGTCTAATAACTTTGGCGTTTGTGGACGGAATTGGCTGAAATTTTCAGGAAAATGGCACATTTCGTTTCTGAGCAGCCCCTGAAAATTTGGGGGGGTTTCCTCAAGGGGGGGGGCCGAGAAACAAGGGGGGTCCCAAAACACGTTTTTCCCATTCATTTTTCCATAGGGCGGTTGGACTCACTTTTAGCTCGAACGGCTGAATAGATTTACATGAAACTTGGCAAAATTGTAGATATGGTTTGCCCGACGTGCCTTTGCTATGTCTCAATATATGTGCTCCAGTGGATTTTGAGAAATTAACGTTTAAAAAAATATATATATCTGTGACAGCGCTCCGGTTAGCGCCCCGGTTTGCGTACCTGACGCGTAACGGAACTTCGCGAAGCGAAGCTGATTGGCTCTCCGGTGTCTGTCAACATTCTAAACAGTCCGGAGCGGCCGCCATCTTGTCTCTCGGTACGATCGAGAGACAAGATGTGGTGAAAAATGAAGGGGGAAATGAAGGAAAAGGGGCAAGGTAGACCACTCCTGACCCCCTAGGATTGATGAGGGGGATATTAAAGTGTCCCACGGGGCAAAAAAAATAATAATAATTTTTTTGCGATTTTACGCCGTAGAGGCGCATCCCGGTACGCGAACCGGGCAGCTCACCGGGCAGCTAACCGGGCAGCTAACCGGCAGCGTAGCTGTCAACATTGTAAACAGCCCGGAGTGGCCGCCATCTTGTCTCTCGGTAGGTTCGAGAGACAAGATGTGGTGAAAAAAGAAGGGGGAAATGAAGGAAAGGGGGCAAGGGGGCAAGGTAAACCCCTCCTGACCCCCTAGGATTGATGAGGGGGATATTAAAGTCCCCCGCGATTTTTCGCGGTAGAGGCGCTTCCCGGTACGCGAACCGGGCAGCTAACCGGCAGCGTAACGGGAGTCCGCCATCTTGTGTTTTTGGAGCCTCCGGTTCGCGTACCGGGTAGCGTCCCGGTAAGCGTAACAAGGGGAAAACCAAGAGAAACAGTAAAACAAAAAATTAAGGGAATAGATTTCCCGCAAACTTGACAAAATTGTAGGGACTGTTTGTTTGATGTGCCTTTGCAAGGCCTCAAGATATGTGCACGTGTGGATTTTGTCTAATTAAGGTTAAAAAAAATGTATATATCTGTAAGCGTGCTCCGGCACGCTTACGTTACGGGTTTTGTTTGCGCTGCAGAGCCGATACGTCACGGTTATGCGACGCGTCATGAGGCGTCTCACGTGGCTACGTGATACGTCACGTAATAAAGAATATATTTTACAGCTATAGATATTAGCTTTTAAAAAACCAATGAAATTCACTGAAAAAACCATAGGTTATTGACCATATATAGTTAGGAATTTGCATTTACAAAACCTTCAAAATTCACTGAAAAAACCATAGGTTAGAGACCATATATAGTTAGCTGGACATTTTATTGACATAAAACCAATGAAATTCCATATATAGTTAGTTGCACTAACTATATATCGCGCACCCGCAATCCACTGCTGATGATGTCACATATTACATCATTCATGACATGGTCAGTGACATCACTGATGACATCACTGATGACATCTCAAATGACATCACTGATGACATCACTGATGACATCTCAAATGACATCACTGATGACATCATGACACACCAATACCAGTTACTACATACGCACTCACTGATTCCTACGTCTACACACGCATTCACTCATTCACCCATACAATCACTCATACATACAGTCACTCATTATTACAACACTATCATATGCACTCATACACCTATGCAGACACTCACACACTGCCACTCATCCATGGAGTTACTCACACATCTAGTCAGTCCTGAAAAGAATCAATCACACTTCCATTTCCTCATCTATACAGTTAAACACAGAACACCATACTTCAGTGACATCACTGATGACATCACTGATGACATCTCAAATGACATCACTGATGACATCTCAAATGACATCACTGATGACATCATGACACACCAATACCAGTTACTACATACGCACTCACTGATTCCTACGTCTACACACACATTCACTCATTCACCCATACAATCACTCATACATACAGTCACTCATTATTACAAGACTATCATATGCACTCATACACCTAGTCAGTCCTGTGAAGAATCAATCACACTTCGATTTCCTCATCTATACAGTTAAACACAGAACACCATACTTTTCACACATATACTAACACATACTTACTCTCTTATACAATCACTGATACAAGTACACATTGATATGCACAGAGTCACACACCTCCCAGCCAGCCACACACACACTCAGTCTTCCATACATCCACTCATTCTTCAATATGTAAAACATAATTAAACTTTACAAAAACACACAGACACTAGATGATGTCAACAGTGATGTCATTTGAGATGTCATCAGTGATGTCATCAGTGATGTCATTTGAGATGTCATCAGTGATGTCATCAGTGATGTCACTGACCATGTCATGAATGATGTAATATGTGACATCATCAGCAGTGGATTGCGGGTGCGCGATATATAGTTAGTGCAACTAACTATATATGGAATTTCATTGGTTTTATGTCAATAAAATGTCCAGCTAACTATATATGGTCTCTAACCTATGGTTTTTTCAGTGAATATATATATATATATATATATATATATATATATATATATATATATATATATATATATATATATATATATATATATATATATATGTATGTGTATATATATATATATATATATATTACCTACTGGGAGTCGCCAGTAGGTATATATAGTTAGGATTTTTTCTCTATGGGATTTTTGAAAATTCTATGTCTAATAACTTTGGCGTTTGTGGACGGAATTGGCTGAAATTTTCAGGAAAATGGAACATTTTGTTTCTGAGCAGCCCCTGACAATTTGGGGGGGTTTCATCAAGGGGGGGCCGAGAAAAAAGGGGGGTCCCAAAACGCTTTTTTCCCATGTTAATTTCCATAGGGCGGTTGGCCTCACGTTTAGCTCGAACGGCTGAATGGATTTGCACGAAACTTGGCAAAATTGTAGGGACTGTTAGCCCGATGTGCCTTTGCTAGGTCACAATATATGTGCTCCAGTGGATTTTGAGTAATTTAGGTTCAAAAAAAGATATATATCTGGGCGGAGCCTAACCACACATCTGATCTGATTGGCTGTCAGCACTTCATCCAAGAAGTGTTGGCAGCCATCTTGGGACCAATATACATGATAGCACCTCATTAAAAAGCATTGTAGTTAATAGAGGGTTTTAGGACTTTAGTTACATTATAAATCATTTGTTGATGGTACCATACTCGTTTTAGGAATTGTGGTGGGTTCTAAGGTGATTTTACCATGTGAAAAAACCTTCTGCTGTGATATCATGAATATTGTTTGAAAGAAAACTAATATCTCATGATTTTCCCACAGTGGTTTGGAAGGGGATCTATAAGCTAAACTGAAAGCATATTTTCTGTAAATTCACATTATCTTTCTCAGTCATGTGAAAATGAAGTCTGACATTCTCAGTAAAACGTGTACATCCAACAAGGACAGAGACTGTCAGTTGATTCCTTTGTGTTCTACTGCAGCCTCCTAGAGTGTTCTAAAGAACAACTAGAGCGCTAACAGTCCTACTTATTACAAAGGTATGGCACACCTGAAGCCATCTTGAATGGAATAAAGTGGTAACTCTTAAAACATTTAATTTAAAAAGAAACAACATGAGGGGGTATATTTTGCCATAGAAAGTATGATTAGTGCTGCAGAATGAAAAATTAGGGCACATTTTGAGTGACTTCTCAAATCCTTTTCTATTTCATTAAAACATTCTGACATGCAGTCTCCCAAAATGGCCACCAGAGACAAAAGAGCCCAAATGTAGCCCAAATATCACCCAGATGTAGCCCAAGTATAGCCCAATGACAGAATGTCCCAGAGTGTTCTAAAGAACAACTAGAGCGCTAACAGTCCTACTTATTACAAAGGTATAGCACACCTGGAGCCATCGTGATGGGAATAAAGGGGTAACTCTTAAAACATTTCATTTAAAAAGGAACAAAATGAGGGGGTATATTATGCAATAGAAGGTATTATTAGTGCTGCAGAAAGAAAAATTAGGGCACATTTTGAGTGACTTTTCAAATCCTCTTCTATTTCATTAAAACATTCTGACATGCAGTCTCCCAAAATGGCCACCAGAGACAAAAGAGCCCAAATGTAGCCCAAATATCACCCAGATGTAGCCCAAGTATAGCCCAATGACAGAATGTCCCAGAGTGTTCTAAAGAACAACTAGAGCGCTAACAGTCCTACTTATTACAAAGGTATGGCACACCTGAAGCCATCTTGATTGGAATAAAGTGGTAACTCTTAAAACATTTAATTTAAAAAGGAACAAAATGAGGGGGTATATTTTGCCATATGAATTATGATTAGTGCTGCAGAAAGAAAAATTACGGCACATTTTGAGTGACTTCTCAAACCCTCTTCAATTTCATTAAACAATTCTGACATACAGTCTCCCAAGATGGCCACCAGAGACAAAAGAGCCTAAATGTAGCCCAAATATCACCCAGATGTACCCCAAGTATAGCCCAATGACAGAATGTCCCAGAGTGTTCTAAAGAACAACTAGAGCGCTAACAGTCTTACTTATGACAAAAGTATGGCACACCAGAAGCCATCTTGATTGGAATGAAGTGGTAAGTCTGAAAACACTCAATTTAAAAAGGAACAACATGAGGGGGTTAATTTTGCCATAGAAAGTATGATTAGTGCTTCAGAAAGAAAAATTAGGGATCATTTTGAGTGACTTCTCAAATCCTCTTCTATTTCAATAAAAAAATTCTGACATGCAGACTGAAACATGCACTTTGAATAACAGCAGCAGACGTCCCTGGTGAGCAGTAGCTTTACTACAGTGATCTAATATGCAACTAGAGTGCTAACATTCAGAATTTATGGCAAATGTGTGACACATCTGAATGCCTTCTTGATGGAACCAAAGTAAACAAGCATTGAAAATGCAATAGATCTCGCCCTCGTTTAAGTTAAAGCCATTCTGTTTGTAATGAGGTGGCTTTTTAGCTTTGCTTTTATTAGTGTTTTTTCAACTTTCATGTAAATAACATGCATCTGTATGCATATAAGTATATGTATGCATGCATTTATGTTTGTATTTATATAGATATACAGATGATATATGTTTATATGTGTATGTATATATATATATTCACTGAAAAAACCATAGGCTATAGACCATATATAGTTAGGAATTAGCATTTACAAAACCTTGAAAATTCACTGAAAAAACCATAGGTTATAGACCATATATAGTTAGGAATTAGCATTTACAAAACCTTGAAAATTCACTGAAAAAACCATAGGTTATAGACCATATATAGTAAGGAATTCGCATTTACAAAACCTTATTTTACTCACACAAAACCATTGAAATTCCATATATAGTTAGTTGCACTAACTATATATCGCGCACCCGCAATCCACTGCTGATGATGTCACATATTACATCATTCATGACATGGTCAGTGACATCACTGATGACATCACTGATGACATCTCAAATGACATCACTGATGACATCACTGATGACAACATCCAGTGACTGTATGTTTCTGTAAAGTTAAAATATGTCTTACATATTGAAGAATGAGTGGATGTATAAGTGTCTGGATGAAGGATTTAGTAGGTGCATGACTGACTGTATGAGTGAGTGATTAAATGTGTCTCACTGAGTGCATGGGTTAGTGACTAAACTGTCTTAATTTGTGCATCATTATGTCTGTTGTTCTGTAAACTGTTGCATGTGTTGATAAGTAGCTATATGAGTAACTATATGGGTTATTGATTGGTTGCCCAAGTATTTGTATGGGAGACTGAGTGTGTGTGTGGGTGGCTGGGAGGTGTATGACTCTGTGCATAGATTTGTGAGCAGTTGATTCACTAGATGTATGGTTTCAAAAGTGCATGTGGAAACAGCTGTATGGGCGGTTGACTGTGTGCATGAGTGTATTGGTGAGTGAATGGATATCTCAGTGCTACATGTCAAAGTAAGTACATATGTAAAACACAGTACATGTGAGAGTTGACATATATGAATAACTGTGCATAAGAGCCAGTGAATGTGTGAGTGGCTGTATGGATCATTGTGAACTTGTATCAGGGATTGTATAAGAGAGTAAATATGTGTTAGTATATGTTTGAATAAGTAAAGTTTGTATAACTGTATAGTTGAGGAAATGGAGGTGTGATTGATTCTTTGCATGACTGACTAGGTGTGTGAGTAACTCCATGGATGAGTGACAGTCTGTGAGTGTCTGTTTACACTGATTGTATCTAAGGTTATATTAGAGTCTGAAGAGGTTCATCGTATTATCACATGAATGATATCATCAGTGATGTGATCAGTAATGTCCAATGAGATGTCATCAGTGATGTCATCAGTGATGTCATTTGAGATGTCATCAGTGATGTCATTTGAGATGTCATCAGTGATGTCATCAGTGATGTCACTGACCATGTCATGAATGATGTAATATGTGACATCATCAGCAGTGGATTGCGGGTGCGCGATATATAGTTAGTGCAACTAACTATATATGGAATTTCAATGGTTTTGTGTGAGTAAAATAAGGTTTTGTAAATGCGAATTCCTTACTATATATGGTCTATAACCTATGGTTTTTTCAGTGAATTTTCAAGGTTTTGTAAATGCTAATTCCTAACTATATATGGTCTATAACCTATGGTTTTTTCAGTGAATATATATATATATTCACTGAAAGAAGAAAGATGACAGGGAAGTTATTGTATGATTAATGAGTTTATTACAATCTACTACTACAGTCATTCATCACAAAGGCGAGAGGTTTACGGAAACTGGTCAGTAAGTCATATAACAGCCATCACTCTGTAGTGAAGTCTCAATAAACATCTCAGACTATTACAAAGCACTACATTACACATTCATTAACAGGGGACATGTGTCAGTGCAAAGGCTATTTCATTGTTAAATAGTACACCTGCTTTTAAAAATGAGATTATAGATCAGATGACCTATGTTAGAAATAGTATAATTCATTAGTATGATAGAAAGAATAGTAATTTAACTGATGCTGTAGCTAAGTATATATCTTTGCGTCTGAGCATCTTTTTTGAGACACTCACACTAACTGGATGACATCATGAGTGATGTAATTTGAGATGTCATAATTGATGTCATCAGTGCCTTCATCAGTGATGTCACTGATCATGTTATGCGTGATGTAATATGTTATGTCATAAGCAGTGCATTGTGGGGGTGAATGTTATAGTTAGCTCAGGTAACTATAACTGCCGATTTTCTGTAGTTTTTGTGTGTAACATCAGAGTCTCACTATAGTCCCTGTAATCTTTGTTTTTTTCAGTGAATTTGTGTTTTTCTCATGCCATTTTCTATCTAAAACTTCACTGTAGGTTTTGATTTTTTAGTGAGTTTCACCCTTTTTTAAATATAAATTGTACTACAATTTCACCCATAAGTTCAATTTAGTAATATACATTTTTAGACATTTATAAAGACATTGTATTCACACATTTATTCTTATTATACATTTTAAAAGTAAAACAATTAACAAATCAATATAAGGTAATATTTCATTCTTCTCTCAAAGACCACCATATTAAAGAGAGATATTTTAGGGTAAGTTTATTCTACTTAACAAAGTATGACTATCCTCAATGAAAGCCTTGGCCAACTGTCATTGTGTGGTATCTTGAACACAATCCGACACCAGATTCCATGCAGTCTCATTGGCCAGGATACTTCACATTCTCCTCCATAAAAAATAACAAAATAAATTAATACAGCACTAATACACAAACATACATATAGATCAAAGCATGAAATAATTTTACAATAAATTAGTGTAACCTACAATGTTATGTGGTACAGCACGGAAACACACTAGCATGACATGACATCATCTTTACTCCATACAGGTTTATTTAAATCTCCTTTCCCGATGTCCATCATACTCATTTCTAGGCACTTTTTCCAAACCATTTTCAACAATAAATTTTCATCCTCTTTTTTGGGCAATCTGGATAAACAATCCACTAAAACATTTCTGGCACCAAGAATATACTCAATTTTAAAGTGGAAATCTTGTAGTTTGTACTGCTTTCTAGCAATTCTAGGTGTGGCCTTATTACAACCTTTAGTGGTAAACAATTCCACCAATGGGCGATGATCAGATCTTAGTTTGAACTGGTTACCATACACATATTTGCGGAAATATTCAATTCCCTACCAACAAGCTAATGTTTCTTTTTCTGAGGTGGAATATTTAAATTCTGCATCTCTTGGTGGTCTTGAGGCAAAAGCTACTGTGGCTAATTTACCATCTTGATATTGCATTTATACAGCACCAATGCTGACATTGCTAGTATCAGTAATGATGACATTATTGTAGTGTGTGTCAAAATTGGCTGAAGGAGGAGCAGAAGTAATTTTTTTTTTTAAAGATTCAAACTCAAGAGCACATTCTTTGTTCGAGATAACCTGCTGATTTCTTTTCATTGAAGCTCTCATGTTGCTCATTTTATCTGCAAGTAAAGGAATACATTTTGCGTATTACTTTGCCAACCCAGTAAAAGACCTGAGTTTGTACATTGTTTTGGTAAAACACTGTGTTTGCATATATTGTAACCCAAATAATCCACAGTGTCAAGCTCAAATTTACACTTTTCCTTAGTTAAGGTAATTCCATGGCTTTGTAAAATGTTCAAAACTTTATACAAAGTTTCAGCATGTTCTTGTTTTGATTTCCCAAATACTAAAATGTCACCTTGAAAATAAAGAGCATTTTTCACATCTTCGAACAGTTTGTGCATGACTCTTTGAAAACACAGCTGAAGCTGAGACCAGTCCAAACGGCATTCTTTTATACCTGAATGCTCCTTCAGGAGTAATGAAAGATGTGTAATGTCTACTGTCATCATGGAAAGCAATCTGATGATAGGCATTGGACAAGTCCAATGTTGAAAACACTGTAGTTCCTTTCAAATCCGAAAACCTTTCACCAATGTTGGGTAAGGGATGGCGATCCACCCACAGACAAGCATTAAGATCTTTTAAATTAACACAAAGCCTCAACTGTCCATTGGGTTTGTGTACAACTACCACTGGTGACAGCCTTTCAGAAGATTCAATTTCTTCAATTATATCCTGAGAGCATAGTCTCTCGAGTTCTTCTTTTAAAGCTTCCCTCATGGATAAAGGAATGTTTCTAACTTTGTGCACCTTTGGCACTGCATCCTGTTTCAATATTATCTTGTGTACAAAGTCTTTTAGTAACCCTAAGTTTGGTGAAAACCCTTTTGGAAATAATGTTTCCAATCAACAGCCTTATCCTCAAATATCTGTGATATAAGATCACTATCACCTAAAACCCGTTCAGGATGATTGAGGATTAAGAGTGATCATTAAATCTCTCTGTTGTGGCCATCCCAATAAACAAGACCCCTCCTTGTCAACATATACCTTCGCTATAATTGATTTGCCCTTAAAACTGATAGTGGCAGAAAAATATCCTAATACCTCAATTGGTTTATTTCCATACCCAACTAATCTGATGTCAGATGGTAATAATCGTACAACTGGAAATTGTTTTAACTATTGGTCACCAATTAATGTGTGACAAGCTCCTGAATCAGCTATAACTCTGATGCCATTCCCATTAATGTTAATGACACAAAATGGAGCATCACTTTTTGTTTCATTAACCTCATGAATATTAAGTAAGAATTCTTCTGGAATATCATCATATTCTTGGTTAGCTTCTCTAACTATGTTGGACCGGTATCTATTTTTGTATTTGTTCATATTCCTGCACATAAGAGCATAGTGCCCTTTGGTTTTACAATACCGGCAAATTTGTCCTATAGCAGGACACAACCTGTCATTCATAAAGTGTCCTGATAAACCACATTTAAAACAAACATATTCCTTTTTTACATATTTTGTGCCATTGGTTTAGTTTTTACTTTGTCTCTTTCAGAATTTTATTTTCCTCATATTTTTTAACAATCTGTACATCAGAAGTAAGTTTCACAGCTAATTCTTTCATACCAGCTTTCATGTCTTCAAATCTATGGTGGATATCTTTGGCTTTTTCTAATGTTAAATCTTCTGCTGCTAACAACTTTTACTATAACTTGATATCAGCCATTTTGGGAACTAATTGGTCTCTTAACATTTGATCATGAAAATCATGATATTTAAATGTTGCCGCCAATATTCTTAAATCATTCACAATAGAATCAACTGATTCATTAGGTAATTGCCCTCTGCTTAAAAATGTATGTCTGGCAACTACTTTGTTAACTTTCTTAGGATACAAAGTATCTAACTGTAACATGGCAAATTCATATACATCAACATCATTTTCATCATCATCATCAGTAGCAATGGGTGGTAAGTGACTCAAAATATGTCTTCCTTCAGCGCCTAAACAATTTTTTGAAATGGCTAATTTATGTTTGTCTGTTTACTCAATGCCCCTTTAGCTTCAAGATAGGCTTCAAATCCATATCTCCATTGTTTTCACTCCAAAACTGGTTCACCTGGATTGGGTAGAAAAGATAAAGGTGCTACAATACCATCCATTTTGTCTAGAGAATGTAATATATGTGTATATATATATATATATATATATATATATATATATATATATATATATATATATATATATATATATTCCGTTTCACCACACGCTGACAAGCGTGAAAATGCACTCGCAATCCATGTAATGTTCACCATCAAATCAAACCATCCAGCAAAGTTCGTGAGTATATTCTTTATTCCAGCATGGAACACAGTTCATAGAACTACACCCCCAACGCGTTTCAGCGACAACTCGCCTTGGTCATATATATATATATATATATATATATATATATATATATATATATATATATATATATATATATATATATATATATATATATATATATATATATATATATTACCTACTGGCGGTTGCCAGTAGGTAGTTATAGTTAGGATTTTTTTCAATGCAAAATCTCAAAATTCTATTGTGAATAACTTTGGCGCCGGTTGACGAATCTGCCTGAAAATTTCCTAAAATATGCCTCGCGGAGCTCTGGTCCTTCCTAGAAAGTTTGGGGGGGATTCGTCAAGCGGGGGCCGAGATAAAAGGGGGCCCCAAAACGTGTTTTTCCCATGTTAATTTCCATGGGGCGGTCGACCTCACTTTTAGCCCGAACGGCTGAATGGATTTCCACCAAACTTGGCAAAATTGTAGGGACTGGTAGCCCAATGTGCCTTTGCTATGTCTCAAGATATGTGCTCCAGTGGTTTTTGAGTAATTTAGGTTCAAAAAAATATATATATCTATGGCAGCGCCCCGGTACGCGCACCGGGGAGCGCTCTGGGCGCGCTAGCCGACTGGCGCGCGGAAATCTGATTGGCTCTCGGGTGTCTGTAAACATTCTAAACAGTCCGGAGCAGCCGCCATCTTGTGTCACGGTAGGATCGAGACACAAGAGGTGGCAAAAACAAAGGGGATATTGACCATAAGGGGCAGAGTAGACCCCCCCTGACCCCCTAGGTTTGATGTGGGGGCTATAAAAGGGCCCCGCGGGTGAAAATAATTTCTCATTTCTGCGGCAGCATAGTTGTTAGGGTGCTTGCGCTGCATGTGCCTTATCATGGTATTGTTCCCAAATGAATATTTTTTATTTGGGTTACCCCTTGGGAGTTCCATGTCACAGATAAGGCAAGTCAGCTTTGCCGCATTCACTTTCTTTTTTCCCTGAGGGATGGAAAAAACTCCCATACAATGTGTGGCTTGGGTTGGTATGGGGTATTGTGTTCTTCCAGCCACCTCCTCCTCGTCCCCTCCTCCTCTTCCTCCTCCTCCTCTTCTTCTTGACCACCAATGTGATGTTGTGGTGGTCCTCTTGGTGGTGGTGGTGGTGGTGCAGATGCTCCAGCTGATGCTGCAACTTTAGCCATTTCAAAGAACCAAATATACCTAAAAGATTTCAAAACAGGTCTCCCTCAGTCAAAGGACAAAGTCAGAATAAGGAAAAAATGTGGGGTCTTTCATCATTTGGAAAAAAACATTTCCTGAACCAATGAGAAGTGTTATTTTCAGGTCACAAGACTAGGGATTTCATCATTATGAAACCAAAACTGTTCTGCACCAATTAAAAGTGTTATTTTCAGGTCACATGACCCGACGCGCTTACGCCCATAGGCGCGCCCCGGGTCGCGTCGCGTAAGTGCGTCGGATGTTTACATTGCACGATCGTATTCGCTCGAGTGCTTCCGGGTGCGCTTACGCTGTGCGTATCACGTGGACGCGGCTACGCGATACGTCACAAAGTTGTTTTCGTTCGGGGAAATAGCGCTAACGGGACGCTCTCTGGAGCACGCCCTGGGGCGCTTCAAAAGACTACGCTTTCCGGGGCGCTCACCGGGGCGCGCCCCGGGAGCGCTCCAGGGGGCAAAAAAAGTAAAAATAAAAAATAGACATAAAAAAATTGTTTTAAATACAAATATAATATAGGATTCACTCATTTTCAAAAATATTACATTTCATAGCTATAGACATTTGCTATTAACAACATTTTGACATTTACTGAAAAAAACATAGGTTTGGGGCCTTATATATAGTTAGGAATTAGCATTTAAAAACCTATGAAATTCACTGAAAAAACCATAGGTTTCACACCAGTTATAGTTAGGAATTAGCATTTAAAAAACCTATTAAATTCACTGAAAAAAACATAGGTTTTCACACCAGTTATAGTTAGCTGGAAATTTTACTGACATAAAACCATTGAAAGAATATTTCTTTGATGGATTGCCCCTGGAGAGAACTTTGTCACAAATAAGACAGGTGACTTTGGGGGCATTCACCTTTTTTTGGTCATCTGGAAAAGAAAAAAATTGCCAAATGAAGTGCACTTTAACGTGCCTTTGTCTTGGTTCTTCTGGGAGGAAGCGCCTTCGTTGTTGATCCCCCTCCTCTTCTTCCTCCTCTTCTTCTTGTCCTCCAAGAAACTGTGGTGGTGGACCTTCTTTTCTTGGTGGTGGGGGTGCACCAGCTGCAGCAACAAGTGATGCCATTGTTTCCTCCAAAATAGCTCTTGCTCTCTCAATGAAGAAAGTAAGAATGAGGAAAAAAGGAGGGGGCTTTCATTATTTGGAGAAAAAAAATGATGAGAACCAATGAAAAGTGTTATTTTCAAGTCACATGACCCGATGCGCTTACGTTACGTGCTCCAGCGCGCTTACGTTACGCGCTCCGGGCTGTGCCGTGGAGCGCTTCCGGGTGCGTTTACGCAGCATGTCATAAGACGCATCACGCGGCTATGCGATACGTCACGCTTACGCGACGTGTCACGATGTTGTTTTCGATCGCGACATTGGCGCTAACAGGACGCTTCCCGGTTCGCGCAACGGGGTGCTTCAAAATACTACGCTTTCCGGGGCGCTCACCGGGGCGCGCACCGGGAGCGCTCCGAGACAAAAAAATAAATAAAAAAAAATTTAAAAAAAAATTTTGGGTGAAAAATTGTAAGGACTGGTAGCCCGATGTGCGCTTGGTACGTCTCAAGATATATGCTCCAGTTGTTTTTAAGAAAATTTACTTTAAAAAAATATATATTGGCCTACTTTGGGCTTTATATATGTTAGAGTCCAACTGTAGCCCAAATGTAGCCCAATGTAGCCCAATGTAGCCCAAAGATGGCCACCAGAGACAAAAAAATACAATTGTAGCCCAAATATCAGCCAGATGTAGCGCAACTATAGCCCAATGATAGTATGTACCAGAGTGTTCTAAAGAACAACTAGAGCGCTAACACTCTTACTTATAAAGTGAGACTTTTAGTTAGGAATTAGCATTAAAAAAAACTTTGAAATTCACTGAAAAAACCATAGGTTTCACACCAGTTATAGTTAGGAATTAGCATTTAAAAAACCTATTAAATTCACTGAAAAAACCATAGGTTTCACACCAGTTATAGTTACCTGGAAATTTTACTGACATAAAACCATTGAAATTCCCACGTTATAGTTAGTTGGACTCACTATAACTTGCGCGTGTAATGCACTGCTGAAAACATCACATATTATATCACTCATGACATGGTCAGTAACATCACTCATGACATCACTGATGACACCATCCTTGTGACAGAGAGACGGACCTCCTTTCACTGTAAAGTAACCTTTGAAACACATATTAAAAAATAGAAACTAACATTTTCAAAAAAGTGGAGATACCTATACCAGTTACAACAACCAATTCAGTAATTCCACCATTTATATACACATGCACTCATTCACCAACAGTTCTATATAGTCAGTCATACATATACTCACTCATCATATGTAGTGAGAAACCTATACATCCGTTAACACACCGACAGTCTTCCATAAGTTGCTCACACACATATTCACACATGCAAATGAAATATTGAACATCCATTTGTTTGCATATACAGCTATACACACACTACCACCTTACTTCTAAGGAAACTTACACATACTTACTCTCTTAAACACTCACTTATAGAAACACATACTTATTTAAACAAGAACTCTTTCAATCTCTGACTCTCACATATACTCACTTATATACACCAATACTCACATATACTAGATTAAAACATATGAAGTTACTGATAAAGACACTAGTAAGACAGTCATTCACTTACTAACATATACATATACACACTCATTCACCCATACAGTCCGGCACATATGCTGTCTTCAAAACACATACAAACAGTGAGTCAGTCATTGATGCATCTGTGTGCTAACACCCCCACCAAATCATACAGACATTTATACTGATACTAAAAAAAACATCTAATAACCCATAGAAACACACATGTAGCTACTCACCAACCCATGCACCCACTTATACACAAAGTGAAACACTGATACAAATATTTAAATATTGAAACAATACTCGCTAATATATGTATTCACTATGATACACTTAATAAGCCAGTTAACCAATCATTTTTTTAAAAAAAACATCCATTAAGACACTTATTTAAACATTTCTTCTTCCATGGACCTTTATATATACATATATAAAACATGTTCATTTTTCAGAAAGGCACACATTCACTGGATGGTGTCATCAGTGATGTCATGAGTGATGTCACTGACCATGTCATGAGTGATGTAATATGTGATGTCATCAGCAGTGCATTACACGCGCAAATTATAGTGAGTCCAACTAACTATAACCTGGGAATTTCAATGGTTTTATGTCAGTAAAATTTCCAGGTAACTATAACTGGTGTGATACCTATGTTTTTTTCAGTGAATTTAATAGGTTTTTTAAATGCTAATTCCTAACTATAACTGGTGTGAAACCTATGTTTCTTTCAGTGAATATATATATATATATATATATATATATATATATATATATATATATATAGATATATATATATGTGTATACATCTATATATATATATATATATTCAAATTGAATTGCTAATTGGTTATATACTTTAACTTAACTGTTGTTACCTATTTATACAATAAGAGCAATATGTATATAGTAAACTTGTTAAAGTTGTTAAAAGATGACTGTAATTGGTGTGCCAATCACCGTTGTGCACTCATTGTATTCTTGGTTTTCGCGCGTGTGTGCGAATCACTGTGTTTAAATTTGAGAAAAATGTATATCAACACATATGTGCATTGGTGTGTGAATCACTGTAAAATAAAGAAACTAAGAAGAAATTAATTCCGAAATGTATCTGCATCGGTGTGCGAATCACTGTGAAGCAAGGAAACTGTGCTGAAAATTATAGACCATGCAACAATTGGGCTGATTTCCTAAGCCGGTGTGCCTTGCTACCTTCCCTGGACAATTGTATGACACGCCAGGCAAATATCAATATCTTAAAATGGCCACGTGAAACAATATTGCCGTTTTCTGGGGCCGATGCACCTTGTTTCTTGCTTGAAGTCAAAATGGTTGCCATGAAACGATGGGGCCATTTTCTAAGGCTGGTGTTTCTTGTTTTCTTGCCTGGAGACTGTAGGACACATCAGGCAAAAGACAATGGCCAGTGAGCATGTGCACTGAATACGTGTACGTAGGGTGGCGCGAGCCTGCGCACATATTGATACCCAAAATATTTGTTGAATAAATTAACCAGAACGACCATACTACGATCTGACTGTGGAGATGATTGCAGTCTGTTCTTCATGCACCAGCTGGCCGTGGTCTTTGATCTTCAGGGATTCAAATCACTTGATTCCTGCAGTGCTCCAGGCTTTCAAGAATGAAATCCCAATCCTTGCCAGTATTACGTTCTTCTCTCAAAGACCATAAGAAAAAGAGATATTTTAAGGTAAGTTTATTCTACTTAATGAAGTATTACTATCCTCAATGAAAGCCTGGGCCAACTGTCGTTGTGTGGAATCTGGAACACAAGCCGACACCGGATTCCACACAGCCTCATTGGCCAGGGTGCTACAGGTAACTTATGTAGTCTACCTATTAATACAATTGAACAAGTCTGTCTCTTTTTTTGTGTTCACTTTCTGGTTCCACAGATCTGCTACGATGCCACCGTAAATTTGCCATGATTCCAGGAACACACCCAAACCTCCACTTGTCATTGGATACAGTCATTTTTTCCCCATCCACATTGCAAATGACACCCTAAATCAGTTATTTGGGTTTCACATCTCTCTGGAGACAGACTGAAAACCGCAACTCTGTCCTGTTTTTTTCGCTTTCCATCAAAAGTGCAGAGTTTGAAAGTCATGACGTCTTCTGGTAAAGATAGAAAAGAAGGGGATGAGCAGGACGAAGAAGAAGAAAACTTAACATCTCCAAAGAGTTCCCTTGATGTTTGCAAACATTTCTGTATCCCTTCAGGAGAAAAAGTTGTCCCAAAAATTGTCCAATGCAATATATGCAGCAAAAACTGTCAAGAGGTACGGGGAAAAAGTATTCACATTGCACATCCTCTATGCGGAAACACCTGAATAAAATATAACCAATGACGTATAATAGGATGATGAGAGAGAGGGAAGGTGGTGCATCATCATCGGCATCTGGGCTATCTGTGTGACCCTTACAACTTGACCAGATGTGTACCATCCCAGCTGTTTCCCCAAAATTGCAAGACACGGTGACTCATTGTGGCAAATGTCATATGCCAGTTGCACTAAAATGTCACCTGTGGCCCAGTTTATGGATCCTGTCAACAAGCATAATTCTTCATTTTTGTTTACCTCACAGTTCCACAAGTAGATATCTGAAAAGCAAATATGGAATTTAACTTTACATCAAAACTATTAGATTATGGCGTGGAGTCAAGATGGCCGCCTGCAGGCCGTAAGGGATGGTCGCACTTTCCCTCCTCTCCTGGGGATCAATGTATGCTGACCCTCTTTGCTGGCGTAAACCGACCAATGTGCTATGTGTAAGAACAGCTAAAACAAAATGGTAACACTGACTTACTGGAACAAACTGACAATTTTTGGAGATGCGACGGCCTCAGCTAAATAAATTAAGACTGAAGATGCCTAGAATCATCACCCGGAGCGCTAGCATTGCCATTAAAGTGACAATTGTTCGCTACAGTTTTTGCTGGCGTGATTCGACCCGAGACATGGCCCCAAAAAAACAGCGGGTGGTGAAGGAGCGGAGAGACTTGTTGAAGAAGGAGAATGAGAGTGAGAGTGCAGTTCTGAGTGACCCCGGTGCCCCAGCGGACAACCTGAGAACGAAGGCCAGGGCAAAAACTCAGGCTCAGGCTTGGACGGATGCTGGGAGAGCAGCTGGTTGGGAGAAAGGAGAAAAATGACTGAGAGCGCACTTAAAAAAGAAAAAGAGAAAGAGAAAGATAAGAAAATAAAGGCGCTTTTGAGTAAGAAAAGCATTAAGGACCGACCGGCCGATACGGAGCCAGGAACAGCAGCAGAAGGGGGAAGAGAGCTGGTCTTCCGTCAACCTACTTTGTTTGAATCTTTTTTCGCTGGGCCGGCACCATTTCCGAGGGCAGCGCAGAATCAACCATCTCTCCTGCCGCCTCTCCTCGCTCACGACATAGAACCAGAAGCAGGAAGCAGCTCATGCATCCAGGGTGAGACGTGCAAGGCGAGCAACGAACAGTCGGCGGCGACGGAGGCGCAGGTCATGGGTTCGGTTCCAGAAGTGCAGAACGTGAGCAGCGTAGTGAGGAGGGAGAGCTGCACGGGTACACACGACGAGAGCCCAGCAATGCCCGCTCCTCTGCAACTGCAACAGATACAGCAAACACAGCAGGCTGAATCTCGGGATCTTCAAGCAGAGCGGAATCCTACTGAGGCACAGGTACAGGTACGGGGGACAGTGTGGAAGCGATGACACAGGCGATGATACAGGCAATGAGCAACGATTCTGTAAAAAAGGGAGAGACTGGGGAGTGGGACTTATTGTTTAATGAACCTGTACCCCCCAGGGAGAGTACCTCAAGTGGACCCAGTACAAGAGCGATAGATGTGCTAAATACAGACTCAAAGGAAAATGGGGTAAACAATGGAGGGGAGCATCGTAGTGATGACCTTACCGCACGAGGATTAATCTTGCCGGGTTCGCCCAGTGATGAGTGCTTTTTTTCTGTTAATGACGATGATGAGGATGACGAAGAGGGCTCTGGCACTAGTACAGGTTCAGGATTAAGTGAAAGTATAGAGTCAGACTCAGATTTGGCCTCGCTATCACCGGCAATACAATAGGGAGACAAGAGGGAATTAAGGGTACTGTAGGGATAGCCCTCCACTCAATAAGCATCAATACAAAAAGATCCCAGTACCCAGGACGTGGATTAGCATTCATCTAGTAAGGCATTTCTTTGTGCTGGAAAATATACAATTGGATTCCTAATCACCAGCCTACTCTACATTGAGTTAGGCGTGCTCTTCAGATGCCTGTCCGTCCAAAACAAATCAGTATTTTTAACCATAAAAACAGGGGGGGGGGGAGAATCCAAACTGCTTTCAACTCGACCCAACCACCTATGACTGCTCAACTGAAACAGTACTTGATCCCACACTTAGAACAAGACAAACATAGAAAATGTGTGGTGAAGAGGAAGGCACCTCACAGGAGAACACCCTTGGGGCCCTTGGCAGATGTTTACCAGTTTCTTGCCCCATTATCATCATTGGTCGGCATTCCTCTTCAAAATAAAGTGTCCAAAAGCAAAACCATACGTGTTTTGTGCATAAAAGACAGGTTCAAGACAAGACCATGCAAGGAATCACTCCTTGATATGACAAATAAAAAAGTGATTAAAATCAACAGTCACACCAAAGTTACAAATTTATTACTGGTTATGGTGTGTACTGGTGAACTAAAAAGGCTGGTAGCTTAACATCACATACCAATACCCATAGCCAACATGTTTCACTGCCCTACACACTTATTGGCAGATTCATCAGGGCTCACCACTTGGTCACTGCACCAGTGTTGGACATCCTCATAGTGGAAACTGTTGAGTTGAAAGACAAGTCCATAATTAAAAAACCACCCCTGGACAACACTCACAAAATTCATAATGTATTTGCAACTAAAGCACAGGCTAATTACCCTTATCCAGCCAAATCCTCTCATACCGGCTGGGAGAGGAAGAGACTCTCAGTCTAATCGTCGATTGTCTCATCAATCTGCAAGGAATATGTACAATGTTGCTAGTATTTAAAAATAAAACAGATATGTCCTCTGTTTATCAAACCTACCTAGGCAATAAACGCAACTCATTCTGCTTTATGCATAACAAGGAGATGCATCAGATCTTTTCTTTTTAGGAGCTAGCTGTTCCCATTCAGATAGATCACATTCACTCAAAGCCTGCGTTTTGCCAGAACCACTAAGGGCTACCGGTAACACACAGAAAACCACACACGCGCTAAATCGAACGCATTTTCGGCAGTGTTGCGGCTTATAGGTCTCTTTCCAACTGCCCCCAGCTCCTCACCGTAAGTGTGGTATAGCGGTACCCTATTTTGCTAGACCGCCGATCACACTTGCCCAAGATAACCAAAGTGCAAGCAGATTATCGGCATTCAGATATTTTACATACTGCCCCAACTCCTCACCGTACGTATGGTACACCGGACCATAAATCATCCCAGGAATGCTGGGTTACGTGTCTGGTCGATTTTAAACCAAATCTCGCGCAACAAATCCACTCCCGGTCACATGGTAATACACGTGACCCAGGGGGAGCTAGTACGGGCGCCATCTTATAGTGGTGTATTCAGACTGTATTTCGATTGTGGTCCATAGTATGTCGCTTTACCAAGACTCTAGAGATTTACGGACCATAAGGGGACAACCTGTATTCTCAAGGGTGCACTCAACGTGTTCTGTAATTCATAAAAGCACATCTTTTAAGGAAGATTTTGCAAGGGTTCATATTAAGTTTCGGGGCTGAGTGTAAACCCTCACACCTAATGTGTCTGATATTATCGTGAGGTGTAAATAATGCCACGAAGCGTGCTACAGACATCAAACCCTATAGCTGGCTCAAATGTCATCTCTTTTTATAGAAAGCTTTATTAAGACTTTGTCAGTGAAATGAAGCTTTAAAAAGAATAGATCCCTCTATTGTCAGACCATCACTCTGAAAGGCGGGGCAAAAGGCATAATAATCCCACCACCTTCATATGTTGGTATCTATATTTATGTTTATTTTAACTCAGGTGGTGCCAGTGTGTCACCACTCAAGACTCAAACACAAGAGAGATTTAGAAATGAACAGTTAATAACTATTGGTGGACACCAGGAATTCAGGCCACAAAGAATTCATATATGACTTTTCGGACACAGAACGTGGTTCTATAATATTATTTAACTCTGTTCCATTCAAGAATCTCGTTCAGCCCCCGGGTGACACTTCCTTCCCTGTAAATCCATCTTGCCTCCTTGGCCAGCAACACTACTCCAATATTGGAGGGGTTGCCCTTGACTCTTTCAAGTACAGTCCACGTGAATCCATGCTTCTCCAAAAAACAGTGCTGAACCAATTTGGTTGTAAGTTTGCCTGCCTTTATTGTACTTAGGTGTTCCTGGATACGGACCTTTATTTTTCGTGAGGTAAGGCCAATATATTGGAGGCCACAACTGCACAGTAATCTGTAAACCACATTAGTGTTATTGCAGTTACTGAAGTGGTTTAAAAACCACTCCTTGCCTGATGCCAATGTTACACTGTTGCACTTCCTCGTGAGTGGACACACGGAGCACGACCCACATGGATAGTGCCCATTAGGGATAGTTGTAGGTTCATTTCTTGATAGTGCCTGATCACGAGTATGGACAAGCCGGTCCTTAAGATTGCTAGATCGTTTAAAAGCAAATCTGGGTGGTGGCATAGAGAAGGTCATGCTGGATAGGACATTCCAATGTTTCCTTATGGATTGCCTAATTTTAGTTGTCATAGGATCGAAGGTCATAACCACTGGCAGGCAATCCTCTCTTTCTCTATTGGTTTGTTCCAATAGAACACTGCGCGGTGTATTGAGCGCCCTTTTCCTAGCATTTTTAACCACCTTCCGAGGGTAGTTTCGGTGTTCAAGTTTCTCAGTTAGAGTTAGAGACTGTTCCAGGAAAACATCAGTAGTAGAACAGTTCCTTCTATACCTCAGGAATTGGCCCACCGGGAGATTATCCCGGAGGGCCCTGGGATGGTATGAATTGTATAGAAGTAATGAATTCCTATCAGTCAATTTTTGGTGTACTCGAGTACTGAGATCACCATTGGGTCCTGCGGCAATTTCCAAATCCAGATAGGTAGCATTAGTATGGCTATTTGTCCAAGTGAATTTTAGACACTGATCCTGCTGGTTCGACCAGGACAGAAACTCAAGCAAGGAGTCCTCAGAATCTGTCCAAATGCAGAGCACATTGTCAATATATCTCTTCCAGAGGTCAATGTTCCTCTGGAAGGGATTGATGTTAACCGGGTAGACAACGTGCTCCTCAAATTGACCCACATATATACATGCCAAAGTGGGGGCCATAGTGGCCCCTTGGACGTGCCAGAGGTCTGCAAGTAAAGCAGGTCCTTATAGCAAAAATAATTTCTGGTCAAGGCCAGCTCCACACATTCCATGACCAATGATTGTGGAGTGTCATAGAACCATTTGAGATCCCCCAGGTCGCGCGCTGCTGCCACCAGCGTCGCGTCCTGGGGAATACTCGTATACAAAGATTCGATATCAATTGTGACCAAAAATTGTTTTTCTGTATCAAAAGGGGTAGTCTCCAAGATGTTCAAAACATCGGTGGTGTCCATGTTTTTATAGTTAAAAATACTGATTTGTTTTGGACGGACAGGCATCTGAAGAGCACGCCTAACTCAATGTAGAGTAGGCTGGTGATTAGGAATCCAATTGTATATTTTCCAGCACAAAGAAATGCCTTATTAGATGAATGCTAATCCACGTCCTGGGTACTGGGATCTTTTTGTATTGATGCTCGCTATCACCGGAACAACAAACAGGGAACTCCGAGCTAGAAACATCAGAAATAGAACGGGTAACAGTACAATGAGCTCTTGTACGTCGGAAGTCAAATAGTGCCAAAAGGAGATCACATACGAGAGCACAAAACTCGCTAAGCCTGGCACAGTTGGAAGTGGCAAAGAAGCTAGACTGGGACTACTCTGCTACATCGAAGATCTATCGGGAAGGGGTAGGCGCCAGCTCTCATCAACCCAATCAGGCGCAGAGTCAAAACTCCAACTTTGATCTGTTATTCATGACTCTAAAGCAGATGCAGAGTGAAGCGAGAGCTGAAGGGGTTAGAGCTAGACATGCTAATAAAAAAATACCTGGGGGTCACTTTGACTGAGGACTTTGGTTGGGGCCCTCAGGTAGCCAAATCTACCCTAAAGCTCTCGCAGATACTAGGGGGCATAGGTAAGTTCCAGAGGACAACGCAATTTAAGCCAGTCTCCCCAGCGCTTGAAATTTACAGTGTTCAAGTTAGACCTGCTGTAACTTATGGTGCGGAACTTTGGGGACATTCGAGTATAGCTAGTCTTCTCAGAGTTGAACGGGTCTTTATGAGGAATCTGATTGGTTTACCCCAAAGCACCCCCCTCATACCCTTGAGATTTGACCTAGGTGTGGAGCCCATCTCTGAACTACTAGCGGCCCGACCCCTCCTGTATTGGAGAAGGCTCTGGACAGTACCTGAGCTCGCGGATTACAGAGCTGAGTTCACTGCTGTCTGGGGGTCGTTGAAGAGTAAGAAAATACCCTGGTTGCTCCACATTAAAACTATTGCCTATCAAATCGGAATGCCCCAAATATGGGAGACCCCGGCGGAGAGTTGCCCAGTGGTGCGGAGAACTGAGCTGCTGGCTTCTTTTAGGCACTATAACCTAAGTTTGCTGCACCGCTCGTCAAGTATGGGCAGGTTATCTTCGGAATTTCTACAGGTAAAATTTGTGCCCAGGAGGGAGGAATTTTTGGACCTTATAGAACCCCCCAATGCAAGAAAACTATATACACAATTAAGGCACGGTTGCCTGCCAATTGGGACACTGACCTGCAAATGGACAGGCCAAGAGGAGGGAATCTGCCCTGTCTGCAACATTAGTAAAGAAGGCATTGCCCATGTTTTGTTCTTTTGCCCTGCTTATAGCTCAATTCGGAGAGCTTGGCTGATACCACTTTGTAGAAATCTGGGACTAAAACATTGTGCTCAAGCCATTAGAATTTTAAAATATGATACATCCCCCCTCATTGTGTTTTCGGTTTCCCGTTGTTTGTATGGCATGTGGCGCAGAAGGTCCACTTTGATTAATTGTGACTAATTATAATGATGGCCATTTTTCGTTTGATAACTGATTGTTTAATAATGTTTTAACTGCTCGTTCTTAATTATTTATATATTTTACTGTATGTACATATTTTATCTGTGCTTTTATGGTCGTCAACCGAAATAAAGTTATCAAAGTAAGTAAGAATAAAAAAATACAAGGGTCTCTGTGAAAAGTAAAAAAGTTGTGCGCAGATATGGCCGGAAGAGTTACGGAGGTCGAGGAAAGGACTGGGAAGTTGGAAGATGTAGTCGCGAAGATCCAGGAAAATAGACAGGAGCAGGAGAAAACAGCATCAGACGTCCTCCGGAAGCTCGAAGACTTTGAAAACAGACAAAGGCGAAATAATATAAGACTGCTTGGGGTGGAGGAAGGGAAGGAGGGGCAAGGAGTCCGGGCATTTGTGGTGGAGTTGCTTAGAGGAGCATTCCCTGAGATTACTAAGTGGGACTGGGAAAGTGAGGTCCAGCGAGCCCATCGGTTCCCTTTGGTGTAGAAAAGGGGGGTTACAGCTGGCAAACCAAGGGCCATCTTGGTATAAGTGCGGAACTTTTTGTTAAGGGAAGAAATAATGAGCAAGGCAAAGCCAGAGGCTAAACGTGTGTACAAAGATGTAACTTTTTTTGCCCGGCCGGACTTTTGTCACGCCACCGTTGAAGTAAGGTGGCGGATGAGACAACAGGATGGGTGTGGGAAGATTTGGGCACATTTTGCACTATGGTGACTATGAAAACACTAATTAAAGAGATATCAGATTCAAATGTTGATGGGGAAAAGAAATTTCTATGGCTTCATGGTTTTATGGGTGGTAACTCAGTTAGAAGAATTTAATGGCTATTAGACTGGTAACTTTGAATGTCAGCGGTCTGAATGATCGTCAGAAAAGGCAAAGGATTTCAATATCATTAAAGCAGATAAATGCAGACTTTATGATGTAACAAGAAACTCATGTTATGGCTTCTCAGGGGTATCTTGTGGATCAACTAGGCTTCCAGGTCTTAGCGTATTCAAAACAAGGCTCAAAGAACAGAGGTGTTGCTA
This sequence comes from Lissotriton vulgaris, assembly GCF_964263255.1. Taxonomy (NCBI): domain Eukaryota; kingdom Metazoa; phylum Chordata; class Amphibia; order Caudata; family Salamandridae; genus Lissotriton; species Lissotriton vulgaris. The sequence continues at coordinate 8,767 of NW_028248125.1, read as the reverse complement.
TATTAGCTAAGAGCAGGAATGTGATAACTAGAAGGAAACTTGAAGATCAATGGGGTAGGTGGGCACTAGTCGAGTGTTTTTTGGAGGGGGAGTGGACTAACCTAAGGGTAATTTATGGATCAACGGAGGACGACCCAGAGGTTTTCGAGTTTTTAGACGTGGAGCTAGCTGCCTGGGCTCCCTGTGTCATTTTGGGGGGGACTTTAACATCAATGGAGCGGATGGGTTAGGGGTAGGATTATTTGGGAGGTATCAGGGAAGGAAAAAAAGAGTACATCGAGCATTAGTGGATATGGTAAGAAATAACATGCTCTCAGATGTGTGGGGGAAAATAAGACCTGGTGATAAAGGGTTTACATACTATTCTGCCCCCATCAGATTTGTGTAAGACTGGATTACTTCCTTACCTCCAACTCATTGATATCTGGTGCTAAGGTGGAGAGACTCCCCCGGATATTCAGTGATCACAACCCTCTGATTTTAAGTCTAAATACATCAACAGGGAGTAGGAAGGAGAGAGTCTGGACATTTGAAAGAGGGCTCCTGCAGGATCATATATATATACAGCACATGTCACAATGGATTAAAGATTATTTCGAGCTCAATAGGTGTAGTGCGGCAACCGGAATAGTCTGGGATGCTTTTAAGGCGGGAGTGCGTGGGGAGACCCTAAACGTCAATACTTATAAACGGAGGCAGGAGCAGATTAGGAATAGGGATTAAGCCAGGGCAGGTTTGGACGTGAAGGAGGAGCTTTATCACTGCGTGTGAACAGGGGGTCCATTAGATCATGTTCTCATAAGATAGCAAAGGCAAAAATGGAGGCGGAAGAGGATATTGCAAATAAGGCAGCTAAGATTTTCATGACCAAAAGGGAGAGGTGCCACGAGTTTAGTGAGACGGTTGGGCATACTCTGGCCATACGCACAAGGCAAAAGGCTGCTTAAGGGGAGGTAAGGGAAATCAGGGATTCAGCAAGGAGACTACATGCAGATGCGGACGAAATACGGGAAGTTTTATGCCGCACTGTATGATGATCAGCAAGTCAGAGACCCTGAGTAATTAGGAGCATTCCTGGAGGACATTCCGGTGGTACGGCTGTCGGAGACAGAATCTGAAGGATTGGAAGAGCCCTTAGATCCAGAAGAGATTAAAGCTGCTATATCAAATCTCCCTTCAGGAAAAGCGTCAGGCCCAGACCAAATACCAATGGAATTTTATAAGGTATTCTGGGATGTACTCTGTGAAGACATGGCCATAACGATGCGGAAGGCACAGGCAGGGGACTCAATACCAGGGTCGTGGGGAGGCGCCGATATTGTTATATTTTAAAGAAAGGGAAATTAGCCACTGAACCTGGATCATACATGCCAATTACACTCATGAACTCCGACACAAAAATATTTTCTAAGACATTAGCAACAAGATTTGCTCAAATAATAGGTAGTCTGGTGAGCAGTAACCAACACGGTTTTATTCCAGGTAGGGGCATGACTCACCATACACGCAAGGTTATCACGTTATTCGATGCCGCAGAGGTGGCAGGAGACCCGATGGCAGTTATGCTATTGGATGCAGAAAAAGCCTTTGATCGAGTCTCTTGGGATTATCTGTGGCATATTTTAAAAAGATCAGGGTTTAGGGAAGGATATATTAAAGCAATCCAAGCACTATATATGGACCCGAGGGCTGCAATTCGAATCAATGCAGGATTAACCTGCCCACTTCAAATAAGGAGAGGTACCAGGCAGAGCTGCCCATGTTCCCCGCTTTTATTTGCGATGTATATTGACCCGCTGATCCGAAGAATAAAGATGTGTGAGAGGATACCCCCGCTGCATTCATGTATGGAGCAATGCAAGGTGCTCGCATACGCCGATGACATGGCAGTAATAACACCCAACCCCACAGAGGCCATAGTGCAGGTAGAGATTGAGGCCCTGAGATTCGGTCAGGCTTCAGGATATGCATTGAATACCACTAAGACGCTGATAATAAAAAATCAACATGCTGTTTGTTCTGATCATCGAGTGGTGCAGGGTGGAGTATACTTGGGGGTAACTATCACCTCTGACTTAGGTACTTTAGTAGAGAAAAATATAACACCAATAATGGCTAAAGTGAGGAAGGATTTGGATAGGCTAGAGAACCTGCATCTTTCAATTGTGGGACGCACCAACATTGTGAAGATGATGATTTTACCTAAGTTCTTATATATCTTTAGAGCAATCCCACTGCTGTTCGAACATAAATGGTTTAAGGGATGTGAACACATGATCAATAGATTTATCTGGGCCAAGGGAAAGACAAGGAGAGCTCTTAGATATGTGGCATTGCCCCAGAGTAGGGGTGGCTGGTCGTTACCATATTTAAAGCTCTATTACTGGGCAGCGGCACTACAGTATATGGCAGGTCTTTTAGGTGGAGCAGAGGCAGAGGGGCAGGATGAGTTTGGTACATTAGCAATACATGGTTTAGTTATGGGGCAGAGCAGAGCATCTGTTTTTGAAGCATACTGACTCTAGTTATTTTGAAAGGACACGGTTCAAGACGATTTCGGCAGCGCACTGTATCTGGAAAGCGTTTGCAAAAAGTTTCGGACTTGGGAAATATAATGCTTACACTAGGATGAATGCTAACCCTACTTTCCCTGCAGATATTTTTTCGGGACCGGTTTTTGGAGAATGGGGGAGGAAGGGGATAAGGATGATTAGTGATGTTAGGTGTACACAAGGAATGCTTCAATTTTCTGAGCTACAGACAAAGTATGGTTTAGAGTCAAGGCAATTTTTTTAATTCCTACAAGTGAGAAGCTATATCGACACAAAGAGGGGGGGACCGGCAGGGTTTGATAACATTCCAATTATGGATATTATACAAACAGGTTTGGATTGCACAATAAGGAGGTTTTATTCTGAGTTGATAAAAGCGAAACAAGATGATATGGATAGGAAGGCGGAGAAATGGGCGACCAAGTTAGAAATAGGAGAAGAGTGCTTCCACCTATCATTAGATCTGGGGCAGAGTATCTTGTGTTCTGCATCTCATCAGGTGCAACATTATAGAACTGTTCATCACTTATACTATACCCCTGCAAGAATTGCACAATGAGGAGGGACTTCGGGAATTAACTGCCCTAGATGTGGAAACATAGAGGCTGATCTAGCACATATCTTTGCAACGTGTACGCATCTGCAACCAACACAAAAAGAAATTGAGATATTTCTCCGCAAAGTGTTAGGTGTTGAGATTATTTTGCGCCCTTCCATGATACTATTTGGTGTTAATAACAATGACAGACAGATGAAGGTTTTTTTTCATATTTGTCACAATGGCAGTTTTGAGGTTATGTATAGCTTCGGCTTGGTTAGACGCTACACCTCCGACATACCATCAATGGTTAGCTAGATTGCTGTCAATTTATAACTTAGAAACTGCAATTTATGCTAGGAAGGGAAAAAAAGGGAGAAAGCTAGGGGAGTGAATTTGGGACCCGATTTAGCAATGGAAAGAAGAATGTATTTTGTAGATTGTGGATTGAGTATGATGTGTTTTGGTTTGTTCTCTTCTTTTTCTCTTTTTTTCTTTTTTTGCTTTTCTCTTTCTATTTTTCAGGTTGTTTTTGGATAGTTTCCCCTGACATCTTGTTTACTGTTTCTTTGTTTAGTATAATAAGAGAATATTGCAGAATGTGATTAATGTAACCACTATGTGTGAAATACGTGTGTCTGTATACCAACTTCTCTATCATGTCGTGTCCTGTACATGCACCAAAGAAAATCGGAAAGATTCTTAATAGAAATATATTTTTTTAAAAACTATTAGATTACATGATAAGAGCAAGTGAGCAGCTGCATACGAGGTTATGCCAGTGTGAAAGAGGAGGTGTAAGTGTCTGACTATGGATGTACAAATTGGTAAATGAGTGAATGTATGGGTGGGGGACTGGGTGTGTGAGTGGATATGTGAGTGCATCAGTGCCTCCGTGGGTGTGTCACTGGATGTTTAAGTAGCTGTGTGGGTATGTGGCTGGGTGTGTTTGAGAAAGTATGGGTGTCTAAAGAGGTATGTAAATGGCTGTATGAATTGGCAACTAACTGTGTTAGTGGGTGTTTAGGTGTGTCACTGTGTGTAGAAGTGGCTCTGTTAGTAGTGGATACATAACTGCTGTGTGGGTGTGTGAGTGGATGTGTAAGTGCCTCTGACGCTGTCTGACTGGGTATGTGAGTGGCCTTATGGTTTAGTAAATAGGTATGCAAGTGGCTGTATGGGTGGCTGACTGGGTGTATAACTGGGTATATGGATGTGTAACTATGGGTGTAACTGACTGAGTGCTCGGTACATGAATGGCTGTATAGGCATGTGAGTGGGTGCAACTGTGCCTGCATGCATGTGTGAATGATTATGTAAGTGGCTGTGTATGTGAATAAATGGGTGTGTGAATGGTTTTATAGGTGTGCGTCTGAGTGTGTCATTCACTGTTTGGCTATATGAGTGGTGGGTACATAAGTGCTTTTGTGGGAGTGTAACTAGGTGTGTAAGCACCTGTCTGACTGTGTGAGTGGGTGTTGATGACATACTATTAAATTACATACTATAGGCAAAAACACACATCTAATTTCAAACACAGTCATTCACACTGGCTTAATAAAATAACTATTTTTTTCAGTATAGCAAGTCTTCTTCCTCCTTTGCTACTCTCTGTATTTGTACTTAATGTTTTCATCTAAGCTTCCTTTTATTTTGCCTTTCACTGTAGTTTCTAGAAGCTACACATTTCTTTCAGCTTATATACACACTGTTTTTTTATGAAATATACTTTTATGTAGTACAACCTAATTAACATAATTATAAATTTTATTTGCCGTTGTCCAAGTTTTATTTGTTAAATCTGTTTTCCACTGCAAATCTCAAGTCAGAATTATGGTAATTATGGTAATTCTCCTCCACTCTCAGTACAAAAGTACCAATAATGACTATCCTTCCCGCTGTGTTCTCGATTACCAAGTAGCGATTTTTAAGAAATCGCTATTTGGTAATCGCACAATGCGATGTAACAAAACAGACAGGAAATAGCAATTCCCTTATTGCGACTTCTTAAAAATCGCAAACTCAATTGGGAAATTGCTATTTGTAATTGCGACTCCATTGATTCCTATGGGTCTCAAGGCCCATAGGTGAGGATGGTTTTGCATTACCTAAAGTGTGATTACCTAATTGGTAATCACAAATTAGGTAATGCAAAGGCAGGGTGCCCGGGGACCTAAGTCCCCCTGAAGTGCCCCTTAAAAAAATGCACATGTAAGGCCACACATATCCTCGGGCATGAGTGCACTACATGGCACTTTGAAAGATGCAGTTTTGTGCATTTTTCAAAGTTTGCACATGGTTAACATCAGCTTGAAGTTGATAATAGTAGCTTTTCCTAACTGCACAGTTGGCATTTAGGAAAGGCTTCTTACATGTGCATTAGGGATTCGTTAATTTCGATTCCCTATTTGCATTCGCAATTTAGGTAATCTCTAAAAATTTTGATTACCTAAATTGCGAATGCCAAAGCCTTTCTTCAAAATGAAAAGGACATTTTGCATTTGTAAATGGTCAAATCTTTTGATTGGCACCATTTCAAAGTTCTCACTCAGATCTGTGGATTCACCATGGATCCTTGGCCAAATAAGGGGTCTGCCAGCTATGTTGCAGGTGGAGAAGTGACCGATCAGCAGATCTGTTCAAAAGCATACATTCAATGCAAAACAACACATATAATACAGACATATCCTACTATAATTTATATAACTCTATAACTGCCTGTGTGTGGGTGTGTGAGTAGCTGTGTAAGTAACTGTGTGTGAGGAGTTGTGTTAGTGGCTATGTTGGTGTGTAAGTGAGTGTAAGAGTGGCTGTGCAGCTGTTTGAGTAGCTGTCTAATGCCTGTGTGTCATTGGTTTTCTAGATCTGTGAGTGGGTGTATGAGTGGCTGTATAGGTGTGTGAGGAATGTCTGACAAAATATCGATAACACAAATATCGATATACAAAAATATCGGAACAAAAATATCGAAGTCAAAAATATAGGAATCCTATCCCTAACAAGGTAAGTACAAATATATCGAAAATAAAATATAGAATGACAAAAATATCGTTTTTTGTAAAATATCGTTTTTTTAAAATAAAATAAATATCTAATATTAACAAAATAATACTTATAAATGTAGTAAACATATTTAAAAATGTACTATAATATTTAAAATTAATACATAATGTAATACAAATTAATATTAATAAATATATAATACATAATATATTTTTCATTAATAATAACTGTAAATTAATTATTTTCATAACTTATAAACAAATACAATATAATAAATTACTAATACATTTATTTACATAAAATAATCACATAAATAACAATTAATAACAACATAATACTAATAAAAAAGCTAAATACATTTTAGATAGCGTATGAGTAAAAATTACTATTCCCACTCCAGAGAGTGCGACAGTAGGGAAAGTGTTCAATAGCGTAGGGGTAACAATTACTATTCCAACTCCAGAGAGTGCAACAGTAGGGAAAGTGTTGGATAGCGTAGGGGTAACAATTACTATTCCAACTCCAGAGAGTGCAACAGTAGGGAAAGTGTTGGATAGCGTAGGGGTAAAAATTACTATTGCCACTCCAGAGAGTGCGACAGTAGGGAAAGTGTTGGATAGCGTTGCGGTAAAAATTACTATTCCCACTCCAGAGAGTGCAACAGTAGGGAAAGTGTTGGATAGCGTAGGGTTAAAAATTACTATTCCAACTCCAGAGAGTGCAACAGTAGGGAAAGTGTTGGATAGTGTAGGGGTAACAATTACTATTCCAACTCAAGTGAGTGCAACAGTAGGGAAAGTGTTGGATAGCGTAGGGGTAAAAATTTACTATTCCCACTCCCGAGAGTGCAACAGTAGGGAAAGTGTTGGATAGCGTAGGGGTAACAATTACTATTCAAACTCCAGGGAGTGCAACAGTAGGGAAAGTGTTGGATAGCGTAGGGGTAACAATTACTATTCCAACTCCAGAGAGTGCAACAGTAGAGAAAGTGTTGGATAGCGTAGGGGTAAAAATTACTATTCCCACTCCAGAGAGTGCAACAGTAGGGAAAGTGTTGGATAGCGTAGGGGTAACAATTACTATTCCAACTCCAGAGAGTGCAACAGTAGGGAAAGTGTTGGATCGCGTAGGGGTAACAATTACTATTCCAACTCCAGAGAGTGCAACAGTAGGGAAAGTGTTGGATAGCGTAGGGGTAACAATTACTATTCCAACTCCAGAGAGTGCAACAGTAGGGAAAGTGTTGGATAGCGTAGGGGTAAAAATACTATTCCCACTCCAGAGAGTGCAACAGTAGGGAAAGTGTTGGATAGCGTAGGGGTTAAAATAACATACTTATAATTTTTTTTTAATAATACAAATATGATCTATTAAATAGATATAAAACATTTACAATACATATACATAATTATTAAAAACATGATTATCAAAATATATGTAAACTAAAAAAATCATGAAAAACATACCTTTTTATAATATTTAATTACCAATTAATAAATAATTAACAATTATAAAATTAACTTAACAATTATTTTTAATTCATTATTACTTAATTACATTAAAATTAGTTCCCACCATATTCCCCTATAAACACACAACCCGCAACATAACACATCTATCAATTAATGAATTATTTAAAATTAATTACCAATTAATTAAAAATATTTACCAATTAATAAAATGTAATGTATGCTTCCTACTAATTAATAATTAATTCTACATAATAAAATTACTTCCCACCCTATTCCCCTATAAACCCATAACCCGCTACAGAACATATTTATCAATTAATCAATTAATTAAAAATAATTACCAAAATAATTAAATATAATTACCAATTATTTTAAATTAATGTATGATTCCTACTAATTAATAATTATTTCAACATTATTAAATTACTTCCCACCCTATTCCCCTATAAACCCATAACCCGCTACAGAACATATTTATCAATTAATTAAAATTAATTGAATATAATTCTCAAATAATTAATTAATAATTCCTACTAATTAATAATTAATTTAACATAATTAAATTACTTCCCACCCTATTCCCCTATAAACCCATAACCCGCTACAGAACATATTTATCAATTATTCAATTAATTAAAATTATTTAAAAATTATTCTCAATTAATTAATTAATAATTCCTACTAATTAAAAATTAATTTAACATAATTAAATTACTTCCCACCCTATTCCCCTATAAACCCACAACCCGCTACAGTACTAAAAGACAATATTTAATTAAATTACATTAAAAATTAATAATAACACATAATAAATACAATATAATATACACAAAATGTATTTAAAAATCGATATTAGTAACATCGAAATTATTTACTTCGATATTACTGACATCGATATTTAAAACTTCGATATTGCTAATATCGATATTAAGAGTGTCGATATTACTTAACTTCTATATTATGTCCCATCGATATTTAAACTTCGATATAATTGTATATCGAAATTTAAAACTCGATATTTTGTCTGTGTACCGTGTGTGAGTAGGTGTTCTAGTGGATGTGTGGGTGTGTAAGTGGGTGTGTGAGTGGATGTATAAGTCGCTGTGTGGGTCAGAGAGTGGGTGTGTTAGTTGTTCTCTTAGCCTGTAAGTGGGTGTGTGAGTGGTTGTATGCATGTGTGAATGGGTGTATGAGTGGTGATC